>NC_056442.1:30073742-30138742 GCF_018296145.1 Oncorhynchus tshawytscha
TGGGTGTCTCTCTCTCCAGAATGCATGGGCGTCTCTCTCTCCAGAATGCATGGGTGTCTCTCTCTCCAGAATGCATGGGCGTCTCTCTCCAGAATGCATGGGCGTCTCTCTCCAGAATGCATGGGCGTCTTTCTCTCCAGAATGCATGGGTGTCTCTCTCCAGAATGCATGGGTGTCTCTCTCTCCAGAATGCATGGGCGTCTCTCTCCAGAATGCATGGGCGTCTCTCTCCAGAATGCATGGGCGTCTTTCTCTCCAGAATGCATGAGTGTCTCTTTCTCCAGAATGCATGGGCGTCTCTCTCCAGAATGCATGGGCGTCTCTCTCTCCAGAATGCATGGGCGTCTCTCTCTCCAGAATGCATGGGTGTCTCTCTCGCCAGAATGCATGGGCGTCTCTCTCAGAATGCATGGGTGTCTCTCTCCAGAATGCATGGGCGTCTCTCCAGAATGCATGGGCGTCTCTCTCCAGAATGCATGGGCGTCTCTCTCCAGAATGCATGCGCGTCTCTCTCTCCAGAATGCATGGGCGTCTCTCTCTCCAGAATGCACGGGCGTCTCTCTCCAGAATGCACGGGCGTCTCTCTCCAGAATGCATGCGCGTCTCTCTCTCCAGAATGCACGGGTGTCTCTCTCCAGAATGCACGGGCATCTCTCTCCAGAATGCACGGGCGTCTCTCTCCAGAATGCATGGGCGTCTCTCTCCCAGAATGCATGGGCGTCTCTCTCTCCAGAATGCATGGGCGTCTCTCTCCAGAATGCATGGGCGTCTCTCTCCAGAATGCATGGGCGTCTCTCTCCAGAATGCATGGGCGTCTTTCTCTCCAGAATGCATGGGCGTCTCTCTCTCCAGAATGCATGGGCGTCTCTCCAGAATGCATGGGCGTCTCTCTCTCCAGAATGCATGGGCGTCTCTCTCTCCAGAATGCATGGGTGTCTCTCTCGCCAGAATGCATGGGCGTCTCTCTCTCCAGAATGCATGGGCGTCTCTCTCTCCAGAATGCATGGGCGTCTCTCTCCAGAATGCATGGGCGTCTCTCTCCAGAATGCATGGGCGTCTTTCTCTCCAGAATGCATGGGTGTCTCTCTCTCCAGAATGCATGGGTGTCTCTCTCCAGAATGCATGGGTGTCTCTCTCTCCAGAATGCATGGGTGTCTCTCTCTCCAGAATGCATGGGCGTCTCTCTCCAGAATGCATGGGTGTCTCTCTCTCCAGAATGCATGGGTGTCTCTCTCTCCAGAATGCATGGGCGTCTCTCTCTCCAGAATGCATGGGCGTCTCTCTCTCCAGAATGCATGGGTGTCTCTCTCCCAGAATGCATGGGTGTCTCTCTCTCTCAGAATGCATGGGTGTCTCTCTCCAGAATGCATGGGTGTCTCTCTCTCCAGAATGCATGGGCGTCTCTCTCCAGAATGCATGGGTGTCTCTCTCTCCAGAATGCATGGGTGTCTCTCTCTCCAGAATGCATGGGTGTCTCTCTCCAGAATGCATGGGCGTCTTCTCCAGAATGCATGGGCGTCTCTCTCCAGAATGCATGGGCGTCTCTCTCCAGAATGCATGGGTGTCTCTCTCTCCAGAATGCATGGGTGTCTCTCTCTCCAGAATGCATGGGTGTCTCTCTCTCCAGAATGCATGGGTGTCTCTCTCTCCAGAATGCATGGGCGTCTCTCTCCAGAATGCATGGGTGTCTCTCTCTCCAGAATGCATGGGTGTCTCTCTCTCCAGAATGCATGGGTGTCTCTCTCTCCAGAATGCATGGGCGTCTCTCTCCAGAATGCATGGGTGTCTCTCTCTCCAGAATGCATGGGCGTCTCTCTCCAGAATGCATGGGTGTCTCTCTCTCCAGAATGCATGGGCGTCTCTCTCCAGAATGCATGGGCGTCTCTCTCCAGAATGCATGGGCGTCTTTCTCTCAGAATGCATGGGCGTCTCTCTCCAGAATGCATGGGTGTCTCTCTCCAGAATGCATGGGTGTCTCTCTCTCCAGAATGCATGGGTGTCTCTCTCTCCAGAATGCATGGGTGTCTCTCTCTCAGAATGCATGGGCGTCTCTCTCCAGAATGCATGGGTGTCTCTCTCTCCAGAATGCATGGGTGTCTCTCTCTCCAGAATGCATGGGTGTCTCTCTCTCCAGAATGCATGGGCGTCTCTCTCCAGAATGCATGGGTGTCTCTCTCTCCAGAATGCATGGGCGTCTCTCTCTCCAGAATGCATGGGTGTCTCTCTCTCCAGAATGCATGGGCGTCTCTCTCCAGAATGCATGGGTGTCTCTCTCCAGAATGCATGGGCGTCTTTCTCTCCAGAATGCATGGGTGTCTCTCTCTCCAGAATGCATGGGCGTCTCTCTCCAGAATGCATGGGCGTCTCTCTCCAGAATGCATGGGCGTCTTTCTCTCCAGAATGCATGGGTGTCTCTCTCTCCAGAATGCATGGGTGTCTCTCTCTCCAGAATGTATGGGCGTCTCTCTCCAGAATGCATGGGCGTCTCTCTCCAGAATGCATGGGCGTCTCTCTCCAGAATGCATGGGCGTCTTTCTCTCCAGAATGCATGAGTGTCTCTTTCTCCAGAATGCATGGGCGTCTCTCTCCAGAATGCATGGGCGTCTCTCCAGAATGCATGGGCGTCTCTCTCCAGAATGCATGGGTGTCTCTCTCCCAGAATGCATGGGCGTCTCTCTCCAGAATGCATGGGCGTCTCTCTCCAGAATGCATGGGCGTCTCTCTCCAGAATGCATGGGCGTCTCTCTCTCCAGAATGCATGGGCGTCTCTCCCAGAATGCATGCGCGTCTCTCTCCAGAATGCATGGGCGTCTCTCTCTCCAGAATGCACGGGCGTCTCTCTCCAGAATGCACGGGCGTCTCTCTCCAGAATGCATGCGCGTCTCTCTCTCCAGAATGCACGGGTGTCTCTCTCCAGAATGCATGGGCGTCTCTCTCCAGAATGCATGGGCGTCTCTCTCCAGAATGCATGGGCGTCTTTCTCTCCAGAATGCATGGGTGTCTCTCTCTCCAGAATGCATGGGCGTCTCTCTCCAGAATGCATGGGCGTCTCTCTCCAGAATGCATGGGCGTCTCTCTCTCCAGAATGCATGGGTGTCTCTCTCGCCAGAATGCATGGGCGTCTCTCTCCAGAATGCATGGGCGTCTCTCTCCAGAATGCATGGGCGTCTCTCTCCAGAATGCATGGGCGTCTCTCTCCAGAATGCATGGGCGTCTCTCTCCAGAATGCACGGGCGTCTCTCTCCAGAATGCACGGGCGTCTCTCCCAGAATGCACGGGCGTCTCTCTCCAGAATGCATGCGCGTCTCTCTCTCCAGAATGCATGGGCGTCTCTCTCCAGAATGCATGGGCGTCTCTCTCCAGAATGCATGGGCGTCTCTCTCCAGAATGCATGGGCGTCTCTCTCTCCAGAATGCATGGGCGTCTCTCTCTCCAGAATGCATGGGCGTCTCTCTCTCCAGAATGCATGCACTCAACTCTCCAGAATGTGCTCAGCTGTCTCCTGTCAATTCTTGCACATTGTTCATTGTGTGAATTGTTTGTTTTAATCAATTTAATCAATTCTTAATGCATATGTAACCAGTAGGCCTAGTAAATCTTCTATTAATCCCTGTCATTTGGTTACATACATTTCTGTTAATGCATGTATTACAGTATTTATCGTTCTCATTCTCAGAGTGGAAACGTTGTTGGCAGAGTTCACAACCTGCTACACTTGTGAGAAACAAGTTTTGGTTTATTAAATAACCAATGGGAATTTTACCAATTTTTTCATTGTGTTTTGTTTGGACTCCTCCATGTGAACAATGAGCATGTGTGGTTTCTCTGTCCTGATAACTTTGAGGGGGAGAACGCCTGAGCACGTAACCTACTGAGTTGACACAATGTTGCACTTAACTATCTCAAGTCGAGACAGATAGAAAGGGAGGCGGACAGTCAGAGTATAAAGATTAAAGCGATTGAAAAAAAACAACATTTTCATCAGGATATTTTCTACTGTTTTTATTTGTCAGCTTCAGCCGTTTCCATTTGACTTAGTTGATGATGGAAGTTATTGGCCTACTGCTGCTCTAATTTCTTTAGCCGCCAATGGATCACGGTGTATGGTGTGTCCATATGACAGAGACTGGTGCTCTTGCATTAGTTGCATTTTTACATTTTTATTATTTTCATTCAGACTTTTATGATTAACCAAATGAAAATGATTTTCAGAAACGAAAACGTTATTATTAAAGTGAAAGTGTTCCACGAAAATGTGCATATCAAAATAAAATAACTGGCACGCAGATAGGTAGAGAAATAGTAGGATGAGTCCCTGATCCACCTCTACGCAGACGACACCATTCTATATACTTTCGGCCCGTCATTGGACACTGTGCTATCTAACCTCCAAACAAGCTTCAATGCCATACAACACTCCTTCCGTGGCCTCCAACTGCTCTTAAACGCTAGTAAAACCAAATGCATGCTTTTCAACCGATCGCTGCCTGCACCCGCATGCCCGACTAGCATCACCACCGGATGGTTCCGACCTTGAATATGTGGACATCTATAAGTACCTAGGTGTCTGGCTAGACTCAAACACCGCAAATCAAGAGTCTTTCTACCCTAGTAAAACTGAAAACTATCCTGCCGATCCTCGACTTCGGCGATGTCATCTACAAAATGGCTTCCAACACTCTACTCAGCAAACTGGATGCAGTCTATCACAGTGCCATCCGTTTTGTCACTAAAGCACCTTATACCACCCACCACTGCGACCTGTATGCTCTGGTCGGCTGGCCCTCGTTACATATTCGTCGCCAGACCCACTGGCTCCAGGTCATCTACAAGTCCATGCTAGGTAAAGCTCCGCCTTATCTCAGTTCACTGGTCACGATGGCAACACCCATCCGTAGCACGCGCTCCAGCAGGTGTATCTCACTGATCATCCCTAAAGCCAACACCTCATTTGGCCGCCTTTCGTTCCAGTACTCTGCTGCCTGTGACTGGAACGAATTGCAAAAATCGCTGAAGTTGGAGACTTTTATCTCCCTCACCAACTTCAAACATCAGCTATCTGAGCAGCTAACCGATCGCTGCTGCTGTACATAGTCTATTGGTAAATAGCCCACCCATTTTCACCTACCTCATCCCCATACTGTTTTTATTTATTTACTTGCTCTTTTGCACACCAATATCTCTACCTGTACATGACCATCTGATCATTTATCACTCCAGTGTTAATCTGCAAAATTGTAATTATTCGCCTACCTCCTCATGCCTTTTGCACACATTGTATATAGACTCCCCCCTTTGTTTTCTACTGTGTTATTGACTTGTTAATTGTTTATTCCATGTGTAACTCTGTGTTGTCTGCTCACACTGCTATGCTTTATCTTGGCCAGGTCGCAGTTGCAAATGAGAACTTGTTCTCAACTGGCCTACCTGGTTAAATAAAGGTGAAATAAAATTTAAAAAAAAAGCTTCAACCAACTTGAAACTCACGAGCTACCAATGGTCTTTGTCATAACACACATTAACAACATCTGAAGAAAAGGAAACGGACCTGCATATAGAAAACAAATGTCCAACTGATTGGTTCTGGCACCAGCCCCGCTCCTAATCTCTGTCCATTATTCAATACCACAATGGAAACCAGGAGTTTCACAGCTGATCAAAGAATGTTACTTTTAATATAATAATCTACCTTTATAAACCCCAGCTCCACTATGAGGTGGTGTAATTCGTTTGAGCTGATATGAAGAGCTTCTTCTCTTTACACAGGGGGCTCCCGAGTGGCGCAACGGTCTAAGGCACTGCATCGCAGTATTAGAGGTGTCACTACAGCCTCTGGTTCAATTCCAGGCTGTATCACAATCGGCCTTGATTGGGAGTCCCATAGGGCGGCGCACAATTGGCCCAGCATCGTTCGGGTTTGTGTTCTGACTTACTGTTGTTGGGGTTGTCTCCTATGATGTGGTGTCGTCCGCTCCAGTACCACAGTAGCAGAGTAGCATCTCTGGACCCTGACACGATGTAGCAGTCTCCCCCGATGTAGCTCTCTGACCTGGCCAGACACGTCACCACGTCCCAGTGGCCAAACACTATCTGGGTCAGCTTACCTGCAGCACAGAGACAGTATTATTATATAAACCTATGTGTGTAGGCACAGTAGTATTATGGTGGTACTATAGTAGTGCCATGGTAGTTAGTATTACCTGTCTCAGTAGAGTAGACTCTGAAGCTCTTGTCCCAGAAGCCACAGACCAGGATGTAGCGGTTGTCGGCGGTAACCACGAAGCAGTGTGTATTGATCTGGATGCTCTGATCAACCAGGTCTGTGATCTGACGCTTGTTATTCCCGGTGTTGTTGGCTTCACACACACACACAGAAGGATAACTTTAGTTAGAATTCAGTACAATGGTCTGGCCTGGCCTCAGGGTTACACTCACCAATCAGAGGGTCCATCTCTATGGGCAGGTGGTGGGCCTGTTCCAGGGAGTAACCTGGCGCTCCTCTCAAACCTGGAAACACACACACACACGTATATATCACGCATGCATGTACACACACACACACACACACACACACACACACACACACACACACACACACACACACACACACACACACACACACACACACACACATACACACACACCCCCCTGAGCAACTGCTCCATGGTTAGAGGTTGGTTCATGAAGGTTTCCATGAAGCTTATTGATTTCAGTTCCTGACTGTCAGGCTGAGTAGAGCTATGATCCCCTGGAGAGAGACTGGAGGGCAGAAACACAGCAGTATGCTGGGAATATGAAGCCCTTATTATTCTGCTCATTATTGTTGGAACCCAGAACACTTTTCTTCTCTCCAACAGAAAAACATTGGAGCTGCAGCTGTGGTCATTAACGACAGAATGTAAGGCTCCACTCAGGTACTCAACTCGGTGTGTGTGTGTGATGAGTGTGTGCTCCAGTGACAGATGTGGAAGTGTGAGGAGAATGTGGTGCAGTCGCAGCCTAATTTCCCAGTAAGCTTTGCAGTGACCCTTGACCCTAAGGTGAGTTTGGTTTCTGAGAAGTGTGTATGTGTGTGTGTGTGTGTTTGCGTTTGTGCGTGCGTATATGTGTATGTGTTTGTGCGCCTGCGTGTGTGTGTTCCTTGGAGTGTTGGTGGGTAATGTTGTTCACACATGCCTGAGGACCAATATGTGGAAACACTCAGGCTCTCTTCACCTGACCAAGGGGTGTAGCAGAGTGGGTGATATGATGCAGTGGTAAGGCACTGGTCAGATGAAGTGGACTATGTAGGAAATCAGGTACAATTAGGGACGCAACCATGAATGACTGTGGAGATGGTGCTGGCTAACTCTGGTTTGTCCAGACCCAGGCTGCTACAGACCCAGGCTGTGCTCCAGACCCAGGCTGTGCTCCAGACCCAGGCTGTGCCCAGGCTGTGCTGTGCAGACCCAGGCTGTGCTGTGCTCCAGACCCAGACCCAGGCTGTGCTCCAGACCCAGGCTGTGCTGTGTGCTCCAGACCCAGGCTGTGCTCCAGACCCAGGCTGTGCTCTGCTACAGACCCAGGCTGTGCTGTGCTCCAGACCCAGGCTGTGCTGTGCTACAGACCCAGGCTTTGCTACAGACCCAGGCCCAGGCTGTGCTCCAGACCCAGGCTGTGCTACAGACCAGGCTGTGCTACAGACCCAGGCTGCTACAGACCTGAACAGCTGTAGTGCATATACTTTCCCTGGTTGGTATGGAGGGGTTTTACAGGGCCACTGCTGTGGTAGGTAGCACATGTGGTGGAACACGCAATTAGTTTTACAAGAGCATATGTGTTCTGGCCTGTGAGTGTGTGTGTGTGTGTATGTATGTGTGTTCTGGCCTGTGTTTTCTGGCGTCTGTGTGCGTGTAGTCCACTCACCGACGGTGTTGTGCCAGCGGTTGACAGCGAACAGTCGGCTACAGGTGACGGTGACAGCGGCAGGGACAGAGAGGTGTGGCAGGGTGTTGGCTGCTACGTGTGTCACCGGGGAGTTGGAGGGGAACTTCAACACCATGATCACATCCTGCTGCATCTGGTCCTTAAACATCAGAGGACTCTGGGGAAGGAAACACTATTGAGTAGAAGAGAGAAGAAGACAAGGAGTGTGGAGGGTGGAGGATGGCAGGATGGAGGAGGATGAGAGAGAAGGGGACAGAATGGAGAGAGGTAATTAGTGTGGAGGTAAAACAGGGTTCAGACACGGAGGAGCTGCATGTACATGGTGGAGGAGGGAGGAGAGGAGAGGAGGAAAGGGAGGTGGGGAGAGGGTAGGGAGGAGGACAGGAGGGAGGAGGAGAGGGAAGAGGAAAGGAGGGAAGAGGAGGGGAGGGGAGGAGGAGGAAGAGGAGGGTACGGGGGAGGAGGGGGAATGGGAGGGAAGGGAGGAGGAAGAGGGGGAGGAGGAGGAGGAAGAGGAGAATGACAGAGGAGGAGGACAGGAGGGAGGAGGAGGACAGGAAGGAGGAGAAAGTGAATGGCAGGGAGGAGAAGGGAGGAGAAGGGAGGAGGGGGGAGGAAGAGGGGGAGAGGAGGAAGAAGGGAGAAGAGCCATACTGTACACATAGGCATACAGGCAGACACACAGAAAGACAGACAGGGGTTAGAAACATCAGATGGAGCTGTTATGTCAGATGGTTAGTACATGAAACATCAGGGACAAGGGTTGTCCATCCATGTGCATGTATCTTCACTTGCAAACACGGTCAGGGCAACATTTTCCTAGTGCTAAATCATTTAGATCATTTTTGCACTTTGCACAATTCTTTGGCACTACGAAAACGTGGCCCTCAGTTTAGTTGACTGTATGGGGATAGCAAAAAGGAGTTAACCAACAAGACCTCAGACAGCAGCTGGCTGCTGTGGGAGAACTGGGCCAGTAGGGGACACACTTTCCTCTGCTCTACACAACAGACACCAACTGCTCATTCAATGGGAAATCTGTTGGTAGCAGTTATTTTCTGGTTCTGAGTAAGGCGTTGGTATTGTTATGGTTTTGATATTTAATGATGAAACTGCTTGTAAAATGTAAATGTATTGTCTGTGTTGACTCCTGATGCTTTCATTGCACATTTCTACTTTTTAGGCCTGGTTCTTGCAGCCTGCATGAATACAGACATACATGAAAGTTGAAATGTGGAGTGGGTGCAAGGAGCGAAGAACATGGTAGAAAAGAGAGCATAGAGAAACCTACTGACAACATCTTCTCTCGCTCACCATGGAGAGATGGGATTACCACACACACCAAAAACACAACATACAAACACACACATGAATGCAGAGACACACTTTCATGGACACACACGCAAGCACTCAGATAGACAGAGACGCCGTGGAAACAATTTTCCCAGCATGCTGTGTGTCTCACCAGGTGCATGGCTGAGCTGCGAGGAGGATGAGGCTCGATGAGCAACTGAGACGGAGTCTGTCCAACAATCAGAATCTGCTGCTCCATCGCCTGAGGAGAGCGGGAGGATAGAGAGAGAGAGCGATAGAGAGGGAGAGATGGGGGGGGCAGTGATAGAGGGGAGAGAGAGGGGGAGAGCAGGAGAGAGACAGCGATATAGAGGGGGAGAGAAGGGGAGAGACAGCGATAGAGAGGGGAGAGAGACAGCGATAGAGAGGGGGAGAGAAGGGGAGAGAGCGATAGAGAGGGGTGAGCAGGGGAGAGACAGCGATAGAGAGGGGGAGAGCAGGGGAGGGACAGTGATAGAGAGGGGGAGAGGGTCGACAGAGAGACAGAGAAAGGGGGGAGAGAATGAACAGAGAGAGAGGGAGACAGAGAGAGGAGAGAGATGAGAGAGAGAGGAAGAGGAGAGAAAAAGAGATTCTGCTGTCACTATCAATAATCATCAAAGTGATGGGTCAATGCGTTAGTTGACAATGCAAGCAAATCCTAACTCAGCCGTGCCTCCAAGGAGGGGTGTAGAGGGACGAGAGGGGTGCAATGACAATTTGTCTAGGTCCTCCCCCCTTTCTCCCCATTTCCTCGCCTCTCAGCCTGCACTGACAATTCGTCTAGGTCCTCCCCTCTCAGCCTGCATTGACAATTCGTCTAGGTCCTCCCCTCTCAGCCTGCACTGACAATTAATCTAGGTTCTCCCCTCTCAGCCTGCACTGACAATTCATCTAGGTCCTCCCGTCTCAGCCTGCACTGACAATTCGTCTAGGTCCTCCCCTCTCAGCCTGCACTGACAATTCGTCTAGGTCCTCCCGTCTCAGCCTGCACTGACAATTAGTCTAGGTCCTCCCCTCTCAGCCTGCACTGACAATTTGTCTAGGTCCTCCCCTCTCAGCCTGCACTGACAATTTGTCTAGGTCCCCCCCTCTCAGTCTGCACTGACAATTCGTCTAGGTCCTCACCTCTCAGCCTGCACTGACAATTCGTCTAGGTCCTCCCCCCTTTCTCCCCATTTCCTCCCCTCTCAGTTTGCAGAGTCATCCAAGTGTTAGTATGGAAGAGACAACCCTTTCCCTATTAACATGCTTCAGTTAACCATTCCCATCCCGGGACCCTCCACACTGATGCTAACCTGGACTGACATGATGCTAGGACTGCAGCAGGCCCCATGTCCATGTTATTGGGCCTGGAACAAAGGCAGAGAGCAAATGCACACACACACAGTACTAGACAGTAGACACCACTCAGTATCTACAGCTTCTATTGGCAACCACATGCCATAGTGGGAGCAATATGTTCTGGGTAGGAGGTGATCCTTAGCCAGGAACATCTACCCACAATCCCCAGGTCACTTCCCATCATGCATAGCACCAGAGAGGTGAAGCCCCCTGGTCAGTTGAACATTGTGGGACACCAGTGGATGTTTCCCATGAGTCGTCGAGCGGCGAGCACATTTGGCAACCATTATCAGTCAGTGGTTCTTTACTATGCAGTCAGTCAAGTAATAACCTAGTCCCATTATAGCTATTTTAGGTGAGGGCTGGGGTCAGGGTCACCATGTCTATTCACATAGCGAAATCTGATCCAGAGATCAGAAAGAACCAGAGGGCCATGTGGAAGACATCAGAAAAAATGTACAGAAGAATTCTTTTGGTTCTCCTGTAGAACGTTTGAGTTTGAGTTTATTTTTATTTTTACAGGGACAGTGCACATGAATCAACGTTTCAGTAAAAGAGACGGTTTTAGCCAGCCGGCTAATTTTCAACCGCAGTCCCTGGGCAGGTTATTAAAAACAATTACAATATAGACAATAGCAACATAGAACAAGCAAGACATAGCAACATAGGACAAGCAAGACATAGCATACAGACAGAGAAACATAGGACAAGCAAGACGTAGCATACAGACAGAGAAACATAGGACAAGCAAGACATAGCATACAGACAGAGAAACATAGGACAAGCAAGACATAGCATACAGACAGAGAAACATAGGACAAGCAAGACGTAGCATACAGACAGAGAAACATAGGACAAGCAAGACGTAGCATACAGACAGAGAAACATAGGACAAGCAAGACATAGCATACAGACAGAGAAACATAGGACAAGCAAGACGTAGCATACAGACAGAGAAACATAGAACAAAAAGCAGCAAGACAAAATTCATAAAAGAAACAAAGTGTTTCCACACCTCAGAAGCTACAGACAACAGACAACATGGAGAGCGGCAACACACAGCTAGGGACCATGTTCACAAATCTGATTGACCTTTAGCCATGTCTTCAAGCCTTTTGTGAAAGTGTGATATGTGGTGCAGTTATGTGTGTCTGATGGCAGTGTATTCCAGACATGGGAAGCTCTCAGTTGACTGTGTACAACTGCTATGTTTCTATAGGCAAAGAAAGAGTGCGAGCAGAGAGAAAGAGCAGAGAGAGAGAGAGCAGAGAGAGAGAGGGGGAGAGAGAGCAGAGAGAGAGAGAGACAGAGAGCAGAGAGCAGAGAGAGAGACAGGGAGCAGAGAGAGAGAGGGGGAGAGAGAGAGAGAGAGAGAAGAGAGAGCAGAGAGAGAGCAGAGAGAGAGAGGGGGAGAGAGAGCAGAGAGAGAAAGAGAGAGCAGAGAGAGAGCAGAGAGAGAGAGGGGGAGAGAGAGCAGAGAGAGAAAGAGAGAGCAGAGAGAGAGCAGAGCAGAGAGAGAGACAGAGAGCAGAGAGCAGAGAGAGAGACAGGGAGCAGAGAGAGACAGAGAGCAGAGAGAGAGAGACAGAGAGCAGAGAGAGAGAGACAGGGAGCAGAGAGAGAGACAGGGAGCAGAGAGAGAGAGACAGAGAGAGAGAGAGAGAGAGAGAGAGAGAGATTAGAGAGAGAGAGAGATTTGTGACCTGTTGCCACGAGAAAATGGCAACCAGTGAAGAACACACACCATTGTAAATACAACCCATATCTATGCTTATTTATTTTATCTTGTGTCCTTTACCATTTGTACATTGTTAAAACACTGTATATATATATATATAATATGACATTTGTAATGTCTTTATTGTTTTGAAACTTCTGTATGTGTGATGTTTACTGTTAATTTTTATTGTTTATTTCACTTTATATATTAACTTTATATCTACCTCACTTGCTTTGGCAATGTTAACACGTTTCCCATGCCAATAAAGCCCTTGAATGGAATTGAATTGAGAGAGAGAGAGAGAGAGAGACAGGGAGCAGAGAGAGAGACAGAGAGAGAGAGAGACAGGGAGCAGAGAGAGAGACAGAGACAGAGAGACAGGGAGCAGAGAGAGAGACAGAGACAGAGACAGAGAGACAGAGAGACAGAGAGCAGAGAGAGAGACAGAGAGAGAGAGAGACAGGGAGCAGAGAGAGAGACAGAGAGAGAGAGAGAGAGAGAGACAGGGAGCAGAGAGCGAGAGAGAGAGACAGAGAGACAGAGAGCAGAGAGACAGAGAGCATAGTGATTGAAGGTTATCTGAAGTGCATGTTTTCTCCCGACCATCACAACAACATGCCAATAGCGCTAATCCTCTCTGCGGTCGGTGTGTCAGAACGTCACCTGTATCTCAACAGCCATCTAGAAGACTTAACAGGCAGTTCATTCATTTACGGACCGCCTGCTTTAAGGCCCTGCTTGTCTTTTGGCTGATAAGTGGCACTTATTGCGTAACTATCTGCTGATGTAGCTCGCAGCATCAAGCAACCTGCCTGGATGAACACACAGGTGTATCAGCAGCTATCACCTGGCCTAGGGGGGCGGACGGATGGGCGGGTGGGCAGGGGGATGGACAACAGACAGACAGGTATAATGCGTGGTATTGTACTGACTCATTGTACCTGGGAAGTAGGAACTAATGAACTCCTGTTCATCAGGTATGCATCACATTTCACCCACATAGAATGAATGCTCCACACACCAAATCAACACGGATGGGTCATACTAATAGATTGTGTTTTTCTGCGTAGTTGAGATCAGAGTTGTGTGATGACTGTAGTTCTTAATGATCATATAATTACATTCTAACGGATCCATAAGAAACATTGACGCACAAACTTTAACCAAGGCACTACCCGCACAAAGCCAAAAGACATGTTTTGAATTCCATCCTTTCATACACTATTAAAACCTTGTGAGGTTATGAAGTTAACCCGTTTATGAAGTTAACATTCCCCATTGTCATTGGAACAATGTAAGTGACTTTGAGATGAGCCCGTGTGGACTGGCTGTAGGTAAACCCTTTCACCACAGACAGAAGTTAGCCTGAAGGGTCTCTGGGAATGACATGTGAACTACCGTATGTAGAAACTACACCGGCTTGTCTCTAACAATGTTGTCACAACCACAGCTACCATCACCAGGAATCTGTGTCTTTTAAGTTATGTATAGCTTATCAAGGGATCTTCTTCTAGTCGAGGTCAACTATTTAAACACCAGCATGCCAGAGCTGCTACTATGGCTAGGTGACTGCAGTAATGAAAGCAGCTTCAAAGCTTCTGTCATCACAAGGACACCTTCATTGGGCTAGCACACATCCCCCCATGTTGTTTGTCCCTTCAATAGGCAATAACGGGCCTTCTAACTGGAGGCTGTGTGATTGGCTGTCTGCAGGAGAACAGCCTCACTGATGAATAATTTGTCTGTTTGTGTCTGAGTGACACAGCAGGGTCTGTATCAGGGGGCTGCTGTCATGTTTTCCATATGAGAAGGCTGTCAGGATCGACATCAAGGCTGCAGTAGGACTCCTGTTCCAGCAGCGCGCCCAGTAGACCTGTCACTGTGCCCTCAGCCAACCACGGCCCGGACGCCTGTCTTAGCCAACCACGGCCCAGGTGGCCCGGACGCATGTAACAGCAGCCGCCATCAGCCAGTCTAATCTGACACCTAGTCAGAGGAATGATTATCTCTCATTCTGACTTTCTAATTCCTTGACATTTTAATGCCATAATTGCAGTGGTTAATGTCAGACCTGCGATTGCACCTGTCAGACAGGTACGAACCAGTACCTGCCTGAAGCCAATCAACACATCCTAAAATGTTCTGGAGCCAATCAGCACATCTCAGAAAGTTCTGGAACCAATCAGCACATCCACTCAGAATGGCTGACTGACTGATTAACTGATAGGCTGACTGACTGACTAACTGATAGGCTGACTGACTGACTAACTGATAGGCTGACTGACTGACTAACTGATAGGCTGACTGACTGACTAACTGATAGGCTGACTGACTGACTAACTGATAGGCTGACTGACTGATTAACTGATAGGCTGACTGACTGACTAACTGATAGGCTGACTGACTGACTAACTGATAGGCTGGCTGACTGACTAACTGATAGGCTGGCTGACTGACTAACTGATAGGCTGGCTGACTGACTAACTGATAGGCTCTCTGGCTGACTGATAGGATGGCTGACTGACTAACTGATAGGCTGGCTGACTGACTAACTGATAGGCTGGCTGACTGACTAACTGATAGGCTCTCTGGCTGACTGATAGGATGGCTGGCTGACTGACAGGCTGGCTGGCTGACTGGCTGGTGGGTCAGCTGAAATTGAACCATGTTGGGATCCTTTGACTGGGAGCAGCTCCACACATGGATCCCACCGCTGCCACCTTATTTCCACCAATACACAGGATCCCACCACTTCCACCATTATCAGCCAAATCTATCCTTGGGATGCGTCCCAAAAAGCAGCCTTTTCCATAGGGCTCTGCTCAAAAGTACTGCACTGTGTAGGGAATAGAGTGCCATGTGGGATGGGATGCAGGTTTATGTCTATCGTTAATTGTAGTGCTTGAGATAGAAGGTCTATTGTCTGAAGCATTGAAACTTTCTTCCTTGAGCTACGTATTATCTCTCACAGATGAATTTGTTGTTTTGCAGACTTGACCTTAGGTTTCTGTCCCTGAGTAAATGACAGACAGTAATTATTCACCTGCTATGGAGTAAGAATAAGAGGATCTGACGAAGGACTCAAGGTATTCAGGCATACCTTCATTAGTACTTATCATATCTGTTGCATTTAGCTGAGCTAAGTCCTCCCTCCAACATACACATGTCAGAAAGGAGACAACATCAACTGGTCACCACCATTAGGCAGTATGAAGCTACACAGTCAGCTCCCATCCCAACACTATCGCCTTGCAGGGTGGCAGACAGACAGACAGACAGCTTCCAAAACCTCACAGCCGGATGACTCCAATAATTGCCATTGTCTGAAAAAGCATGAGAGGAAATAATGAAAGCAAAGCCGTTGTCCATATTGTTTGGTAATTAGGCAGCTGAGTGATTTGCATAGTGGTCACTTGATAGATAAAAGCGGCCCGGGAAGTGACGGGATATAAATGAGTTGTTTTGCAGACGACAGATGGTGGATATCACAGGGAGAGGAGATCACACTGGAAACACCACACTCCTGCTGCATGCCAGCTGTTACTGGTGTACCTATCTATCTCCCTCGCATTCCCTATCTATACTAACCTCTTCTCCTCTCCCTCGCTCTCCTGCTTTCTCTTTCTCTACCTTCCTCTCTCTCTACCTCCCTCTCTCGCTCTCTCTACCCCTCTCTCTACCTCCTCCTCTCCCGCTCTACCTCCCTCCTCCACTCCCTCTCTCTCTACCTCCTCCTCTCGCTCTCTCTACCCCTCTCTCTACCTCTTCCTCTCCCGCTCTACCTCCCTCTCTCGCTCTCTCTACTCCTCTCTCTACCTCTTCCTCTCCCACTCTACCTCCTCCTCTCGCTCTCTACTCCTCTCTCTACCTCCTCCTCTCCCGCTCTACCTCCCTCTCCTTCTACCTCCTCCACTCCCTCTCTCTCTACCTCCTTGTCTCTCTCTCTCTCTATACCTCCCTCACTCTCTACCTCCCTCACTCTCTCCCTCGCTCTACTTCTCTCTTCCTCCCCCTCTCTCTCTTCCTCCCTCTCCCTCGATGTCCTGCTCTCTCTCTCTACCTTCCTCTCTACCTCCTCCTCTTGCTCTCTCTACCACCCTCTCTTTCTACCACCCTCTCTCTACCTCCTCCTCTCCCTCTCTACCTCTCGTTCTACCTCCTCTTCCTCACGCTCTCTACCTCCCTCTCTTTCTCTACCTCCCTCTCTCTCTACCTCGGTTTCTCTCTTCTTCCCATTCTACCTCCTCCCCTCGCTCTCTCTCTGCAATTAAGCTATTCACAGCTTCCTGTCGCTCAGAGAACAGTTCAGATCTCGTCAATTAATTAAATGTAAATGAGAGGATTCACTCCCATGTCTATTCACTAGATGAGCCCTTGATGATGTATATCAAACAACACTTCAGACTAACATTCATTGACCTGGGTGTGAGTGAGTGAGTGAGTGAGTGAGTGAGTGAGTGAGTGAGTGAGTGAGTGAGTGAGTGAGTGAGTGAGTGAGTGAGTGAGTGAATGAATGAATGAGTGAGTGGGTCTGCAGTAATATAGGAGTAGTAAAGAATAATGTCAATTGTAAATGGATTGAATGAGAGATAGTAAATAAAGCTACCCTTGACTTTGTACTGTATTGATCATGTATTTGCAACAACTATACTGTAAACCCATATCTGTGTGTACTCTATATGTGTTTTATGTGGTTGTTGTCGTCTATGTCCTGTTGTCTGTAAATGATTATGGTTTAACAAAGACAAATTCATGTGAATTACCAAATAAATTAACTGAACTGAACCTAGACAGAAGCAGCACTATCTATCTATGGTGGAGCTGGTTAGATGGGAGGGGTGGGGTTTGGTGTCCATGGTGACAGTGACGTGCGTATCGTAGCGTGTCGTGTCAAGGCGTACCTCTCTGAGGGCGGGGTCAGTGATGCTGTCCAGGCTGACGGAACCCTCGTAGGTCAGGTGGTGAAAGACATTGAGGGCGCGCACCGCCTCAGGCCCGCGCTGCTTGTAGCCGAAAATAAGGTCAACCCACTGATGCAGCTGACATGACACGAACTCACTTTCCAGGGCCTGTCAGAACACACAGACACACAGGCAGGGCTAGAGGGGAAAGGCACCCAGCAGCATGAAAACACACACAGTACACACAGTACACATACTGTAACACACACACACACACACACACACACACACACACGCAGGGTGAGTAGCATGAAAACACAATGTACACAAACAACAATACATACAAGGGAAAAAATAACACACACCACACAACCCAACACGCGTTACACTACACACACAGTCTATGTTACTGTACATACAACTGACAACATCACTGCACTACTCAACACATAAACCCCACTGCACTAGGTGTGGTCAAACAGGGAGGAACACTACTATTGAACCTAAAGCATTCAGTGATATTAGACTCCTGAGTTTTGATAGCAGCTATTCTCTCTCCAGCCAGACTGTGATAAAATCCACGTCCCTATATAGTCCTATATATTTGACCAGGGTTCTCATCAAAAGTAGTGCACTAGCTAGATAGGGAAGAGGGTGCTATTTGGGACGCAGTTTAATAAACAGGATGAGCCTCAGGAGAGCCGGTTTAATGCCTCCAGCCTGATATCAGCCGGGTATCATGTTTGTTCTCTGTCTATTAAAAACAATGACAGGCCATCTTTCTCATGGAGCTGTTCAATACTAATGGAGATACACTTTACTGTAAGCCATGTATGTGTGTACAGAGAGGAAAATGTATTTTTTGGGTGTGTTTAAGATAAGATAACAAACTAAAGATAACTACAGCATTCCTGTAGTCTTACACTGGCCCTTATGGTAGACAGTATTACTGTTGTGTTACATCACTATGGTAGACAGTATTACTGTTGTGTTACATCACTATGGTAGACAGTATTACAGTTCTGTTAGATCACTATGGTAGACAGTATTACTGTTGTGTTACATCACTATGGTAGACAGTATTACAGTTCTGTTAGATCACTATGGTAGACAGTATTACTGTTGTGTTACATCACTGTGGTAGACAGTATTACAGTTCTGTTAGATCACTATGGTAGACAGTATTACTGTTGTGTTACATCACTATGGTAGACAGTGTTACTATTGTGTTACATCACTATGGTAGACAGTATTACAGTTCTGTTAGATCACTATAGTAGACAGTATTACTGTTGTGTTATATCACTATGGTAGACCGTGTTACTATTGTGTTACATCACTATGGTAGACAGTGTTACTGTTCTGTTTGATCACCATGGTAGACAGTATTACTGTTGTGTTACATCACTATGGTAGACAGTATTACAGTTCTGTTAGATCACTATGGTAGACAGTATTACTGTTGTGTTACATCACTATGGTAGACAGTATTACTGTTGTGTTACATCACTATGGTAGACAGTATTACAGTTCTGTTAGATCACTATGGTAGACAGTATTACTGTTGTGTTACATCACTGTGGTAGACAGTATTACAGTTCTGTTAGATCACTATGGTAGACAGTATTACTGTTGTGTTACATCACTATGGTAGACAGTGTTACTATTGTGTTACATCACTATGGTAGACAGTATTACAGTTCTGTTAGATCACTATAGTAGACAGTATTACTGTTGTGTTATATCACTATGGTAGACCGTGTTACTATTGTGTTACATCACTATGGTAGACAGTGTTACTGTTCTGTTTGATCACCATGGTAGACAGTATTACTGTTGTGTTACATCACTATGGTAGACTGTGTTACTATTGTGTTACATCACTATGGTAGACAGTATTACAGTTCTGTTAGATCACTATGGTAGACAGTATTACTGTTGTGTTACATCACTATGGTAGACAGTGTTACTGTTCTGTTAGATCATTATGGTAGACAGTATTACTGTTGTGTTACATCACTATGGAAGACAGTGTTACTGTTGTGTTACATCACTATGGTAGACAGTGTTACTGTTGTGTTACATCACTATGGAAGACAGTGTTACTGTTGTGTTAGATCACTATGGTAGACAGTTTTACTGTTGTGTTACATCACTATGGTAGACAGTGTTACTGTTGTGTTAGATCACTATGGTACATTTACAGTGCTTACGTTATTATTGCACTTATTGTCAACCCAGACACTACAACTCTAGCAGCTGATATGTATAGAGACATGCTGCAGGACTTTACACTCTCCCTCCCACAGGACAATAACAGCCTCTACCAACAGAGTGGAGCTAGCTAGAGCACACAGACAGAGACGAACTCAGAGGGAGCTGAACTAGCCACGGGGCATGTCACCACGATTGAATCAGGCACATGCAAAGATGGGAACTGGAGGGAGGAGGGGTGGAGGGAGGGTGGCGGAGGGATGGAGAGAGAGCGAGAGAGAGAGACGGAAATATAATAAAAGGTAAAGTAAGAGGGAAGCAGAAAATGAAGAATGCTATAGTGAGATCAGAAACACTGTCTACCAGCAGGATGACTGAGGACAGAGATGGAGAGTAAAGATGATGAATCTGTAGGTATCCATCCACGGATTCCACATGTATACTAATATCTGAAAGATAAGAGGATAAGAACACAGTGCCTGCCCTCCCCCCGCCGAGGCTTGCCCCTCCACCTTCCTCCTCCTATTTGTCCCCCTCCACCTCCCTCCTCCTGTCTGGCCCCCTCCTATCTGGCCCCTTTCCTATCTGGCTCCCCTCCAATCTGTCCCCCCTCCACCTATCTGTCCCAACCTTCACCTCCCTCCTCCTCTCTGTGCCTGTCCTCCCCAATCTCCCTCCTCCCTGTGTGCTGGGCTGATCTAGATGTAGCTGACCAGGCAGTAGACAAGAGGAGGAGAGCAGAGGGAGAGAGGAGAGGAGTAGAATAGAGAAGAGCTTAGTGAAAGGTCACCTCTGCTCGCTGCTAAACCCCACCACCACCCCTACCTCCCCCCTCCCACCAGCTCTGTCACTCCTGCTGAAAAGGTCAAGTGTGTTCCTACCCCATCCCCCTTGTCCTGCCCCCAATAACACTGTAGAACCGCCCCCATAATGTCATATCTATAACCATGTCTTGGTGTGTTCAGGCATGAGGGTCTACTTGCACACTATAGTATGTGTACATGGATGTAATGGTGTGTGATTGTGAGTGTGTGTATGCGTGTGTTTGCATGTGATGAGAAGTGAACGACTGTCTGCCTCCAGGCTTGACTGGTTGAGAGGCTGGCAGAGGGTGGAGAGGGAGCTCACGTTCTGTCTCTGTGTGTGTGCGTGTTGCTCAAAGGGCCTGCAGGGAGTACTGGGTTGTCCTGGGATAACACACACACACAGCACACAGCCACACACACACAGGCACACAGCCACACACACACAGCACACAGCCACACACACACAGCACACAGCCACACACACACAGCCACACACACACAGGCACACAGCCACACAGCCACACACACAGCCACCCACCCACCCACACACACACACACAGCCACACACACAGTACACAGCTAAATGATGATTGATGAGTCCGGCATTAGGTAACATTATAGGGGACACTTACTGGCCCCGTCATTTTGTGACATCACTTGGGTCAGCTGCAGATTGCGTTAGTATCGAGCACTTTATCAGATGCTGCATGAGTAACTCACACAGGGAAGAGAGGGGGAGAGGGGGAGGAAGAGGGAAGAGAGGGGGAGAGGGGGGAGGAGAGGTGGAGGAGGGGGTGATAGAAGAGAAAAGGAGTTGGTGCTACAAAATTAGAGGACGGAGGACGAGACAAGGGTGGGAGGAGAGGAGCGGGTTAGGTAGAGAAAGAGAGCAGAGGGTGGGAGGAGAGGAGCGGGTTAGGAGGAGGAAGAGAGCAGAGGGTGGGAGGAGAGGAGCGGGTTAGGTAGAGAAAGAGAGCAGAGGGTGGGAGGAGAGGAGAGGGTTAGGTAGAGAAAGAGAGCAGAGGGTGGGAGGAGAGGAGCGGGTTAGGTAGAGAAAGAGAGCAGAGGGTGGGAGGAGAGGAGAGGGTTAGGTAGAGAAAGAGAGCAGAGGGTGGGAGGAGAGGAGAGGGTTAGGGTAGAGAAAGAGAGCAGAGGGTGGGAGGAGAGGAGAGGGTTAGGTAGAGAAAGAGAGCAGAGGGTGGGAGGAGAGGAGCGGGTTAGGTAGAGAAAGAGAGCAGAGGGTGGGAGGAGAGGAGAGGGTTAGGTAGAGAAAGAGAGCAGAGGGTGGGAGGAGAGGAGCGGGTTAGGTAGAGAAAGAGAGCAGAGGGTGGGAGGAGAGGAGCGGGTTAGGAGGAAGAGAGCAGAGGGTGGGAGGAGAGGAGAGGGTTAGGTAGAGGAAGAGAGCAGAGGTTGGGAGGAGAGGAGGGGGTTAGGAGGAGGAAGAGAGCAGAGGGTGGGAGGAGAGGAGAGGGTTAGGTAGAGGAAGAGAGCAGAGAGCAGAGGGTGGGAGGAGAGGAGCAGGTTAGGTAGAGGAAGAGAGCAGAGGGTGGGAGGAGAGGAGAGGGTTAGGTAGAGGAAGAGAGCAGAGGGTGGGAGGAGAGGAGAGGGTTAGGTAGAGGAAGAGAGCAGAGAGCAGAGGGTGGGAGGAGGTGAGCAGGTTAGGTAGAGGAAGAGAGCAGAGGGTGGGAGGAGAGGAGAGGGTTAGGTAGAGGAAGAGAGCAGAGGGTGGGACGAGAGGAGCGGGTTAGGTAGAGGAAGAGAGCAGAGGGTGGGAGGAGAGGAGCGGGTTAGGTAGAGGAAGAGAGCAGAGGGTGGGAGGAGAGGAGCGGGTTAGGAGGAGGAAGAGAGCAGAGGGTGGGAGGAGAGGAGAGGGTTAGGAGGAGGAAGAGAGCAGAGAGCAGAGGGTGGGAGGAGAGGAGCGGCTTAGGTAGAGGAAGAGAGCAGAGGGTGGGAGGAGAGGAGCGGGTTAGGAGGAGGAAGAGAGTAGAGGGTGGGAGGAGAGGAGCGGGTTAGGAGGAAGAGAGCAGAGGGTGGGAGGAGAGGAGAGGGTTAGGAGGAGGAAGAGAGCAGAGAGCAGAGGGTGGGAGGAGAGGAGAGGGTTAGGTAGAGAAAGAGAGCAGAGGGTGGGAGGAGAGGAGCGGGTTAGGTAGAGAAAGAGAGCAGAGGGTGGGAGGAGAGGAGCGGGTTAGGAGGAAGAGAGCAGAGGGTGGGAGGAGAGGAGCGGGTTAGGAGGAGGAAGAGAGCAGAGAGCAGAGGGTGGGAGGAGAGGAACGGCTTAGGTAGAGGAAGAGAGCAGAGGGTGGGAGGAGAGGAGCGGGTTAGGAGGAGGAAGAGAGCAGAGAGCAGAGGGTGGGAGGAGAGGAGAGGGTTAGGTAGAGGAAGAGAGCAGAGGGTGGGAGGAGAGGAGCGGGTTAGGTAGAGGAAGAGAGCAGAGGGTGGGAGGAGAGGAGCGGGTTAGGAGGAGGAAGAGAGCAGAGGGTGGGAGGAGAGGAGCGGGTTAGGAAGAGGAAGAGAGCAGAGAGCAGAGGGTGGGAGGAGAGGAGCGGCTTAGGTAGAGGAAGAGAGCAGAGGGTGGGAGGAGAGGAGCGGGTTAGGAGGAGGAAGAGAGCAGAGGGTGGGAGGAGAGGAGCGGGTTAGGAGGAGGAAGAGAGCAGAGGTTGGGAGGAGAGGAGCGGGTTAGGAGGAGGAAGAGAGCAGAGGGTGGGAGGAGAGGAGCGGGTTAGGAGGAGGAAGAGAGCAGAGGGTTGGAGGCGAGGAGCGGGTTAGGAGGAGGAAGAGAGTAGAGGGTGGGAGGAGAGGAGCGGGTTAGGTAGAGGAAGAGAGCAGAGGGTGGGAGGAGATGAGAGGGTTAGGAGGAGGAAGAGAGCAGAGGGTGGGAGGCGAGGGCAGGTTAGGTAGAGGAAGAGAGCAGAGGGTGGGAGGAGATGAGAGGGTTAGGTAGAGGAAGAGAGCAGAGAGCAGAGGGTGGGAGGAGAGGAGCAGGTTAGGTAGAGGAAGAGAGCAGAGGGTGGGAGGAGAGGGTTAGGTAGAGGAAGAGAGCAGAGGGTGGGAGGAGAGGAGCGGGTTAGGAGGAGGAAGAGAGTAGAGGGTGGGAGGAGAGGAGCGGGTTAGGAGGAGGAAGAGAGCAGAGGGTGGGAAGAGAGGAGAGGGTTAGGTAGAGGAAGAGAGCAGAGGGTGGGAAGAGAGGAGAGGGTTAGGTAGAGGAAGAGAGCAGAGGGTGGGAGGAGAGGAGAGGGTTAGGTAGAGGAAGAGAGCAGAGGTTGGGAGGAGAGGAGGGGGGGTTAGGAGGAGGAAGAGAGCAGAGGGTGGGAGGAGAGGAGAGGGTTAGGTAGAGGAAGAGAGCAGAGAGCAGAGGGTGGGAGGAGAGGAGCAGGTTAGGTAGAGGAAGAGAGCAGAGGGTGGGAGGAGGGAGAGGGTTAGGTAGAGGAAGAGAGCAGAGGGTGGGAGGAGAGGAGAGGGTTAGGTAGAGGAAGAGAGCAGAGAGCAGAGGGTGGGAGGAGGTGAGCAGGTTAGGTAGAGGAAGAGAGCAGAGGGTGGGAGGAGAGGAGAGGGTTAGGTAGAGGAAGAGAGCAGAGGGTGGGAGGAGAGGAGCGGGTTAGGTAGAGGAAGAGAGCAGAGGGTGGGAGGAGAGGAGAGGGTTAGGTAGAGGAAGAGAGCAGAGCGTGAGCGATAAGGAGAGGAGGAGAGGTGTTTAGTTCCTCACCATCCGGTTGATCCTGACAAAGTCCTCAGGCTTGTTGGCCCAGGGAGGCAGTTCTACATCACACACCATGCTGCCGTCCTCCCTCTGGCCCAGGTGGTAACCATTACTGTTACCAAACATCTCTGGCAGGTAGTAGAATTCTGGAATCAACTCCTGTTTGAAACAGGCATTACCACATTATTATACACATGTTATTGATAGGTCATTACACACATTTTGTTATACCACATTATTACACATTTTAATTACACACGGCAGGTGGTAGTAAGAGTAAATGGACTGTGTACGTGTGTGTGACTTCAGGGGGAAAGGTAATACAAGCCAAATAAACAGCAGGCCATGGGTGTTGAGAGGTGCTGTAACAGTTATTTCAGTGGTGTGTGTGTGTGGTGTGTGTGTGTGTGTGTGTGTGTGTGTGTGTGTGTGTGTGTGTGTGTGTGTGTGTGTGTGTGTGTGTGTCAGTGCAGGGCTGTGGTGATGGGGTCAGGACCTCGGCACAGAGAGGAAGAAACAAACTCCCATGATCCTCCCTGGTGTGATTCCAACTTCAAAGAGAATAAACAACTAGCTGACCCTGGAGACACCCTTAAGCCCAGTGGTCACCAACCTTTTCTGAGTCAAGATCACTTTCGGAGTCAAAACACAAGCTGAGATCTACCACTCTTATATATTTAAAAAAATGTAAGCCTATGCCAAATAAAAACAGTTCTCAGGGGATGAGGTTTGTGTAGTAGGGCCTAGTCCAATATCACAGCATATCGGCTATGCTTTGGCCTGCCTGTATTGTTTCTTCTTAGATCATATTTTATTTCAAAACTCAAGCTACATAAAAAAAATAGATCAGACAGCTGAACATACATTTAAATAATTCACTTTTTTATTTGACCCAACTAATGGTACATGCAACTGATGGTCAGGCTCAGCAGAGGGAGGCTGAGCAGAGAGGGGGGACACTATCTTCCACCTGATGGTCAGGCTCAGCAGAGGGAGGCTGAGCAGAGAGGGGGGACACTATCTTCCACCTGATGGTCAGGCTCAGCAGAGGGAGGCTGAGCAGAGAGGGGGGACACTATCTTCCACCTGATGGTCAGGCTCGGCAGAGGGAGGCTGAGCAGAGAGAGGGGACACTATCTTCCACCTGATGGTCAGGCTCAGCGGAGGGAGGCTGAGCAGAGAGAGGGGACACTATCTTCCACCTGATGGTAAGGCTCAGCGGAGGGAGGCTGAGCAGAGAGAGGGGACACTATCTTCCACCTGATGGTCAGGCTCAGCAGAGGGAGGCTGAGCAGAGAGAGGGGACACTATCTTCCACCTGATGGCGAAACTTGAAAAGCACTGCATTATTTCTGCCTCATGCACAAATTCATGTTGTTGTTCCTATGACCAGAGAAAGTGAAATATTCCTCGGCATTTAAATAGACGAGCCACTAATAATGAAAACACAGGCCTATCGATACACTTGGCTACTCATTCATTTCAGCTGCAGTGCTGATTGTAGCGCGAGTGGAAGTAGTGAGAAGCACGTTTTATGATTTTGAAAAACGTTGAATAAAAACAGTGTTGACCGTGTTGAATAAAAACAGTGTTGACCGTGTTGAATAAAAACAGTGTTGACCGTGTTGAATAAAAACAGTGTTGACCGTGTTGAATAAAAACAGTGTTGACCGTGTTGAATAAAAACAGCGTTGACCGTGTTGAATAAAAACAGTGTTGACCATGTTGAATAAAAACAGTGTTGACCGTGTTGAATAAAAACAGTGTTGACCGTGTTGAATAAAAACAGCGTTGACCGTGTTGAATAAAAACAGTGTTGACCGTGTTGAATAAAAACAGTGTTGACCGTGTTGAATAAAAACAGTGTTGACCGTGTTGAATAAAAACAGTGTTGACCGTGTTGAATAAAAACAGTGTTGACCGTGTTGAATAAAAACTTAAGCATGACCTCACTCATTAAAAAAGCAGCTCTCTGCTGTATCCTTGTATCTAGTTTTCTGATCATGGTTTTAAAAGTTATGATATATGGAAGCTGCAGGCACAGTGATTTGAGCTACCAGACTGGTCAGCAGTAGACACACTTGATTTACCTCTCCAGGTCTGCCGGGTAGACCAAATCAAATGGTTCGAAATGGGAACAGTTTACCCGGCCCGCAGGGCAGCTGAATCAAATACACCTACCGCCAACAGTGAAAAAAGGTGCACAAGGATTTACCCTTGGAGATCGACTAGGAATGCCTTGAAGATCACGATCGACCGGTTGGTGACCACTGCTTCAGCCTATCCCCTTTCCTCCCCTTCTCTCTCTCTGACAGATGCCTCTGTAAATTGTAAATTGGACCATGTGCACAACAGGAATGTGGCGTCTCCCTCCTCTCTCTGTCAGAGCCCTCATTAGAAAACCATTTAAAACCATTTAAACTCTGTCTAGGCCTGTGTTTATCAGGAGATGTATGTGTTGTGTGTCAGGTGTGTGTGTCAGGTGTGTGTGTATGTGTGTGGGTCAGTGACTTTGTGTTTGTGTGTGTGTGCGTGCGGGCTTGTGTGTGTGTGTGTGTGTGTGTCAGCGACTGTGTGTTTGTGTGTCAGCGGCTGTGTCTGTGTGTGTCTAAAATGTGCTGGGCCTCCTAGCTGGTTCAGTGCTTATATGAGGGCTGATTTATGAAAGCAGTGTTTGTCGTGTTCTGTGATGCTGTTGGTTTTTACCAGGCCTATGGGAGTTTGACCAGGCCTGTTGCCCATGGGAGGATAACTACAGGAGGGTAACAAGCAGGGTTTAGAGAGGAAGCTGGCATGACAGGAAACACCCCAATAAAACACCAGAGTCTGGTGTTGGTCACATTTCACTCTTTGACTGACCACAACATTGGAGGCTGTTCCCCTCCCTCCCCCCTCTCTCTCCCCTCGCTCACCTATCTCTAACTCTCTCTCCCTCTGTCTCCCTTCTTACTCTCTCTATTTGTAAACTTCCCTGTCATAACTCAGCACCAAGCCGTTAAAGCTGCCAGCTCCGCTTTCGAGCCCAGCTCCCCTGGCAGCCATTAATACAGCAACAGCCTGTTAATGGGCTTAACAAGTCAATCACACAGCCTCCATAGATAGCTATCTATGGAGCCTGTTCGCTATCTATGGAGCCTGTCAGCTAACAGCCTCCATAGCATTAGCTATATTAAATGCTGCTGGGTCCCTTCAGGTGACACACTGGCAGCGTTCTGGGGTGTTACTGGGACTGTTGACTACTCACAGACATGTCTGCCTCACCCTCTTTCACACACACACGCATGCACGCGCATGACAGACACACACACACACACACACACAGAGAGACACACACACGGATGAGCAACACTTAAAACATGTATTGTGAAGGGGAGGAGGGTGGAATGAGTGGAGGGGGGGAATGCTGGTACGAGGTCTCTTGACAATGACTTGCTCTTGTAGGTGGTCAGCTCAACGCTGTTATGGCCCCCCTCCTACTCCCCCTGGTCCTGTACTCTTTGTCATTATGTAGTCATGACTGTCCTGATCAGGTCAGGTTACAGGAGACCACAACCCTACAGATTATCTCTCAACCCCAACAGAGGAGGAGAGATCTAGGGGTCTGAAGATGTGGGGGTTTTATGACCCCTCACGCCCCTGGTAAATCTCAGGCCACAAACAAATTCCTTTGTCCTGTTACTATAGAGAACCAGCCTCAGAACATTAAACATGAAATAAAGGGACTTTGGAACAATGTTTTCCATCAGCCACAATGGTGGTCATGACGATAGATGGAATATGAAAATGTATGTCATTTTTGTTTTGTTATTAAAGGTTAATAGATGACGTTATTACGAAAACGTTGTAACGTGAAGAGTTTTCCTAGTACATGTTTGATGTTTATACATTGTACGTTGTATGGAATATATCCAAATCAAAGAGAATGTTTTGGGAAAGATGAAATGTGAAGTTAGATGTCTAAAATTGGATTTGAGTAAAATCTAGACCTTGCCCTCATAACTTGGTACGCCCAGAGAATTGCCCTAAAGGCAGTTACGCCCACTTCTGACACAAGGATATAAAACCTGTGAGTAAAGAATTTCCAGAGAAGACTACGTGACCCAAGCTGCAGCCAAGCGCTAAAAAGTCAACGAACCCAGAAAGCAACACAAGTTTGAAGACAAATAAATATTTTTCTACCCAAGCTACGGATGAGTAGCTGTGTCTAAGCGGGTGAATTCAAGCCGGACCCCCTAGCATCCAATCCCAGCGAATCGTGGTATCTAAAAGGTTTCATTCCTATGCTGTGAGCTCTGAGCTACAGAGCTGTCTATCCTCAGAAGACTCCTTCCAGAGCAAGGGTGAGGGAACAGACTCCTAAGCCAAAAGGACACTGACATCGTGAGGACGACCAGAAAGGTGCGCCAGAGAAGTGCGTCATCGAGCAGCCTGAACGGTCCCCTGAACGGTCTACGCAGAGAATCCCCACCTAATTACATCATTATATTCTAACCCATAAGAGTGGCAGTTTGGGGCAAGGCTAGGGTTAGAATAGCATAGCTGACAAATTCACCCAAATGTATATTTCTCTCGTGTACTTTCTTTTTCCTCTCTCTCTTTGACACCCCCATTTTGGGTAACACACACCATAGTATGTTGGCCCTTTATACTGAGTTCTAATCAAAAGCCTGTAATGTGTTTTGTCTATGTGTAAGATTGGTGTGGTACAAACTCATTGGTGAGACCTGGGTCCGTGCAGATTCACGGGCTATACGACGTTCAGAACGAGATTGTAGAGGTAACTGGTTAATTAGCGGCTGTTGTAAAATCGATATTCTGATATTCTTTGAGTTAATTTGGAAAATAGAAACTCAATAAAAATCTAGTTTTCCCATGGTGCCCCAGGTTAATGAGTTAATAATTGCTTGATTCAGTTAATCACGCAATTAGAAACTTTTAATCATTCGATGAACAACAGTCGTAACATTAACTAATACAACGTCACGACAGTATGTAACACTTTGTGAATGTAGGTAACTGTGTACCTAAGTGTCTTGGCTGTGTGCTTAGGGTCGCTGTCCTGTTGGAAGGTGAACCTTCGCCCCAGTCTGAGGTCCTGAGCAGGTTTTCATTAAGGATCTATTTCCCTCTGTCCTGACTAGTCTCCCAGTCCCTGCCACTGAAAAACATCCCCACAGCATGATGCTGCCACCACCATGCTTCACCTTAGGGATGGAGCCAGGTTTCCTCCAGACGTGACGCTTGGCATTCAGACCAAAGAGTTCAATCTTGGTTTCATCAGAGCAGAGAATCTTGTTTCTCATGGTCCGAGAGTTCTTTAGGTGCCTTTTGGCAAACTCGGTAGAACTGTGTGTGTGTGGGTAGAACTATGTGTGTAGGTAGAACTGAGTGCGTAGGTAGAACTGTATGTGTGTAGGTAGAACTGAGTGTGTGTAGGTAGAACTGAGTATGTGTAGGTGGAACTGAGTGTGTAGGTAGAACTGAGTATGTAGGTAGAACTGAGTGTGTAGGTAGAACTGAGTGTGTGTAGGTAGAACTGAGTATGTAGGTAGAACTGAGTGTGTGTAGGTAGAACTGAGTATGTAGGTAGAACTGAGTGTGTGTAGGTAGAACTGTGTATGTAGGTAGAACTGTGTTTGTGTAGGTAGAACTGTGTGTGTGTAGGTAGAACTGAGTGCATAGGTAGAAATTAGTGTGTGTAGGTAGAACTGTGTATGTAGGTAGAACTGGGGTGCGTCACCTGAGTGGGTTGATTCACTGATGTGGTCATCCTGTCTGGGTTGGCGCCCCCCCTTGGGTTGTGCCATGGCGGAGATCTTTGTGGGCTATACTCAGCCTTGTCTCAGGATGGTAAGTTGGTGGTTGAAGATATGGGGGCTGTGCTTTGGCAAAGTGGGTGGGGTTATATCCTTCCTGTTTGGCCCTGTCTGGGGGTGTCCTCGGATGGGGCCACAGTGTCTCCTGACCCCTCCTGTCTCAGCCTCCAGTATTTATGCTGCAGTAGTTAATGTGTCGGGGGGCTAGGGTCAGTTTGTTATATCTGGAGTACCTCTCCTGTCCTATTCGGTGTCCTGTGTGAATCTAAGTGTGCGTTCTCTAATTCTCTCTTTCTCTCTCTCTCTCGGAGGACCTGAGCCCTAGGACCATGCCCCAGGACTACCTGACATGATGACTCCTTGCTGTCCCCAGTCCACCTGACTGTGCTGCTGCTCCAGTTTCAACTGTTCTGCCTTATTATTATATGACCATGCTGGTCATTTATGAACATTTGAACATCTTGGCCATGTTCTGTTATAATCTCCACCGGCACAGCCAGAAGAGGACTGGCCACCCCACATATGCTCTCTCTAATTCTCTCTTTCTTTCTCTCTCTCGGAGGACCTGAGCCCTAGGACCATGCCCCAGGACTACCTGACATGATGACTCCTTGCTGTCCCCAGTCCACCTGACCGTGCTGCTGCTCCAAGTTTCAACTGTTCTGCCTTATTATTATACGACCATGCGGGTCATTTATGAACATTTGAACATCTTGGCCATGTTCTGTTATAATCTCCACCCGGCACAGCCAGAACAGGACTGGCCACCCCACATAGCCTGGTTCCTCTCTAGGTTTCTCCCTAGGTTTTGGCCCTTCTAGGGAGTTTTTCCTAGCCACCGTGCTTCTACACCTGCATTGCTTGCTGTTTGGGGTTTTAGGCTTGTTTTCTGTACAGCACTTTGAGATATCAGCTGATGTATGAAGGGCTATATAAATAAATTTGATTTGATTTGAACTGTGTGTGTGTGGGTAGAACTGTGTGTGTAGGTAGAACTGAGTGCGTAGGTAGAACTGTCTGTGTGTAGGTAGAACTGAGTGTGTGTAGGTAGAACTGAGTGTTTGTAGGTAGAACTGAGTGCGTAGGTAGAACTGAGTGTGTGTAGGTAGAACTGAGTGTGTGCAGGTAGAATTGAGTGTGTGTAGGTAGAACTGAGTGTGTAGGTAGAACTGATTGCGTAGGTAGAACTGAGTGTGTGTAGGTAGAACTGTGTATGTGGGTAGAACTGTGTGTGTGTGGGTAGAACTGTGTGTGTAGGTAGAACTGAGTGCGTAGGTAGAACTGAGTGTGTGTAGGTAGAACTGAGTGTGTGTAGGTAGAACTGAGTGTTTGTAGGTAGAACTGAGTGTGTGTTGGTAGAACTGAGTGCGTAGGTAGAACTGAGTGCGTAGGTAGAACTGTGTGCGTAGGTAGAACTGAGTGCGTAGGTAGAACTGTGTGTGTAGGTAGAACTGAGTGCGTGTGTGGGTAGAACTGAGTGCGTAGGTAGAACTGAGTGTGTGTAGGTAGAACTGAGTGTGTGTAGGTAAAACAATTTAGCAGAATAATGAAACACAGCTGCTGTTGTAATATCTTGTCACTCTCTTGTTCGTGCTGATAGACCAGCAGCCATGTTCTGTGTGTTTCAACAGACAGGCAGACAGACATACAAGTAGTTTAAAGTAGCATGTATTTGTTAACAGGGCATGTTAGCTGGTGTGCTGCTCTCTCCCTTTCCACCACAAGCCGAGCCCAGGAAAAGTCCTGTCCGGACATAAAACACTACATTTTAAATAGCTTTTGTCATTAATGCTTTATTAATTGCCTGGGGCAACACTAACTCGACGTGGGGTGTTCTAGAAATATCTGACACTTTGAGGTCAGAGCTGTTCCCGCTGTGTTACAGAGTGGCTGTGGTGGTTCAGCGTTCCTCTGGCTGCATCCCAAATGGCACCCCATTCTCTATATAGTGCACTACTTTGGACCAGGACCCATAGGGGCCATTTGGGACACATCCTCTGACTGCTCCTTTGAGAGGATTTCTTTCTTTCTCTGTCTTCAGCCTTTGTTCACATACAGTACAGCACTCCTTTGTTTTTAAAGTAAAGTTTTAAAAAAATATAAGCGATAAATGAACTATGTATTTGTAAGTGCTTTAGTTATTCACTGTGTACCATGTCTCTGTTCCTCAGAGTTTGAGCACAGTGTTATTTATAATTCATGGTATATGTTTTATTGTGACGTTTCCTTCTGGGTTGTATACCGATGAACAGGGAATGCATCAGACCCACTGTAGATGCAGAGTATTTTAAGCTGAGCAGAGGTTGTTTCATGGACACACACACACCCACGCACCCACCCACACACACACACACACACACACACACACAAACACACACACACACACACACACACACACACACACACACACACACACACACACACACACACACACACACACACACAAAGACACACACCTTGACGTCTGAGGTGTCTCTCTGGCAGTGCCTCCAGGAGCGGGTGATGGCTGAGAAGGTCCGGTCTGGATGGTCAAACTTGTTGTTGTTAGCATTCAGAAAGAACGTGGTGAAAGGCTCCTGCAAGAACAAACATACATACATTTTACATTGAGCAAAGGATGTTTCATGGACACACAAACACACACAAATATCAGAACACAGATAACACCTCCATACCAAACCATACTGTCAGTGAACTAGATTTTCTATTGCATGTTCAGAGTGAATAATTTATGCTCCCCTAAGGAGAGCTAATGGCTGAATTCTACTGGTTGTGACAGAGATAAGGGCAATGAGAATCTCTATTGGAACCCTAGATTCGGTAAAGAGGTCAATGGAACGCAGACTGTGGGGGATAGAAGAAGGATGCCAGATTGGTTCACATTCGACAAATCTGATCTAACAAAGTGAATATTTGTCAAATCCGTCATGATTGTCATGTATTGTCACAGGCCCACAATGTGATTACTAAAGTCCGACTTTGGCTGCATAACATATAAACAATATCCTAAATGTAGAATAATTTTCTGGGGGGCAATGAGGAGATTCGGGATCTTTCCTCCACGCGTTTCCATGGCATTTCCATTGTTTGGGTTGAGTTCCACTGACCTCTTTATCAATGATGTGTTTCTGTGTCTGTATATCTGATATTCCTGTGCCAGACTAGCGTGCATGCGTTTCTGTCTGTCTGTCTGTCTGTCTGTCTGTCTGTCTGTCTGTCTGTCTGTCTGTCTGTCTGTCTGTCTGTCTGTCTGTCTGTCTGTCTGTCTGTCTGTCTGTCTGTCTGTCTGTCTGTCTGTCTGTCTGTCTGTCTGTCTGTCTGTCTGTCTGTCTGTCCACTGTACATTACCCACAATGCCTTAGGGAGTATTAACTACTGTGCTTCCTGGTAGCCGGGAGCGACGGTGCTAATTTGCTGATACTGTATGTGGTGTTCCCAGTCTGAGATGGAGACAGTGGACTGATGGAGGGATATAGGGAGGAGAGGCGGAGAGGAGGGGGAGAGTGGCAGGCAAAGGGAGGACAGGGGGGTGCTACTGACTCCCCATCAAGCTTTCTCCAATTAACGAGCTGCCTAACATATCAGATATGGACAAACCCCAGGAGGGGTAACCCTATATCTCACCATTTCGATTCCACTGGTATTTACTAAACACTAGGTGGTATCAATGTGCTTTCAACTGTGTGGACTGTGTGACTCAATATCTAACTAACTTACTGTACTAGCTGCCATTTAGAATATTTTATTTTGGATAAAGAATGACACGTCTGTCTCCACAAGTCTAAAGTCAGATAGAAAGTGTAGAAATGATAATGAACCTATATATTTGTTTGATCAACCACCCCTTTTCCAGGTACAGGGAACAGGGTATTGGGTGGATGGGGTACAGAGTACCTACTATCCTGAGCAGCCAGAGCAGGGTGGAGTTAGCGGTGGAGTAGTGGGTGTTGTAGTGATATGGGGGGGTCTGGTCCTCTTCCCAGGTCTCATAGCGCTCTGCATAGAACACTGCACGCTTGGGGTTCAACGCTCCGATTGGCTGAGGGAGAAACAGAAGTTACGTACATACAGTAGATAGAGTATGATGTTCAGTATATAACTGATTTTAAAGACTTAGCAGACAGACAGCTCCTAGATCAGGGTTGTCAAACACAAGGCCCCCGAACAAGATGAGACCATTTAATATGGCCCGCCATGTTGTCATGGTAAAAAAAGGCCACAGGAGTTTAGTAAGGCCTCCTATTGATATTACAGTAATTACGTACCTAGTCAATGGATAAAACAAGAAATATATGACTTTACAACCCAAATATTGACCTTTGATAGCATGTTTCATACCACCATAACACAGGAACAGAAGCCAAGTCAATATTACACTCTGGGTCCCAGACTCTCTGTATAAGGCCGAGACTCATTCTGGGTCCCAAATAGCAACCCATTCCCAATATAGCGCACTACCTTTGGGTAATAGGATGCCACTAACTATGTGGGTAATATGATGCCATTTGTGACGTGCCCTACGCCAATATTATGACACTGAGACTCACTCTGGGTCCCAAGCCTTTGCTTTCTCATGTGTTTCTAAGACAATCTAATTAGCCATTAAAATACATGTACTGGAGAATGGTTTCTCTGCCTTCTCAATCACCCTGGCCAACAGGCAGCCATTGAAGGTATATTGGCAGTCATTGTTAATACACTCAGTGCTATTGGTCAGTGGGGGAGGGTGTGTATCCGTGTCTCAGATTGACCACAGGAATCATGGGAAATCTACCCCAACAAAGCCCTTGATTCAGACCAGCTGCAGCTAGTGGAGAGACCAACGACTAAAAATAAAAGAACTTCAATATCAAATCATTAAGACTGTGCCGTTACTCCAGTATTCCCGTGACTAGAGTTATGAGAGTGTTACAACACAAAAAGCTGCTTTCCAAATGACATTCAATTCCCTATATAGTGCACTCGTTTTGACCAGAAGGCCCTGGACATATAGTACATAGGCTTCCATATGAGATGCAGCCAGACTTTCTCATCATCTTCATTATGTTCCAACAGCCCATAGCTCCCTCTATGTGGCACAGAACACATGGCATTAGTAGGAATGACTAGTGCTCAACTCTCTCACTCCAAACCAAATGGTCACGTCTGGTTTCCTTCTACGTTCCTTTCTTTCCTCTCCAACGTAATGACCGTCCACATCGATGTTAGCACGATGAGAGAGAATGAAAGAGAAGTTTATTGAGATCTGCTGAGATTTACGAGGTGATAATAGGCTGTCATGTGACGTATGGGGCCAGCTGTGATTGGGCTGTGGGCTACAGGAAGTCAGACATGCTGGTAAACATCCAGGAGGAACCAGGCTGGTCTCATCTTAGCCCAATCATAGCTGCAGCTGGACAGCACAGCCAGATAACAGGACAGACTGGGTTTCAACCCGGTTCTGACAACCAGCTAACATGTCCCACAGCTAACACAGTCTCACAGCTAACACGGTCTCACAGCTAACACGGTCTCACAGCTAGCACGGTCTCATAGCTAACATGGTCTCACAGCTAACACGGTCTCATAGCTAACATAGTCTCACAGCTAGCACGGTCTCACAGCTAACATGGTCTCATTGCTACCATGGTCTCACAGCTAACATGGCTTCACAGCTAACATGGTCTCAATGCTAACGCGGTCTAATAGCTAACGTGGTCTAATAGCTAACGTGGTCTCACAGCTCACGTGGTCTCATAGCTAACGTGGTCTCACAGCTAACGTGGTCTCACAGCTAACATGGTCTCACAGCTAACACGGTCTAACAGCTAACACGGTCTCATAGCTAACACGGTCTCACAGTTAACACGGTCTCATAGCTAACACGGTCTCACAGTTAACACGGTCTCATAGCTAACACGGTCTCATAGCTAACACAGTCTCATAGCTAACACGGTCTTACAGCTAACACCGTCTCACAGCTAACACCGTCTCACAGCTAACACTGTCTCACAGCTAACACGGTCTCACAGCTAACATGGTCTCATAGCTAACATGGTCTCATAACTAACATGGTCTCACAGCTAACATGGTCTCACAGCTTAAATGATCTCATAACTAACATGGTCTCATAACTAACATGATCTCATAACTAACATGGTCTCATAACTAACATGGTCTCACAGCTAACATGGTCTCATAGTTAACATGGTCTCACAGCTAATATGGTCTCATAGCTAACATGGTCTCATAGCTAACATGGTCTCACAGCTAACATGGTCTCACAGCTAACATGGTCTCATAGCTAACATGGTCTCACAGCTAACATGGTCTCAAAGCTTTATTATTATTATTATTTTTTAAATGTTTTAATTGTATTTTACCCCCTTTTTCTCCACAATTTCAATCTTGTCTCATCGTTGCAACTCCCCAACGGGCTCGGGAGATGAAGGCTCGGGAGATGAAGGTCGAGTCATGCGTCCTCCAAAACATTACCTGCCAAACTGCACTTCTTAACACCCACCAGCTTAACCCAGAAGCCAGCCGCAACAATGTGTCGGAGGAAACACTGTTCAACTGAGGTCAGCCTGCACGCCCCCGGCCAGCCACAAGGAGTCACTAGAGTGCAATGAGCTAAGTAAAGCCCCCCTGGCCAAAACATCCCCCAATCCGGACGACGCTGGGCCAATTGTGCACCACCCTATGGGACTCCCGATCACAGCCGGTTGTGATACAGCATGGGATCGAACCTGGGTCTGTAGTGACGCCTCCAGCACTGCGATGCAGTGCCTTAGACTGCTGTGCCACTTGGGAGGTCATAGCTAACATGGTCTCACAGCTAACATGGTCTCACAGCTAACATGGTCTCATAGCTAACATGGTCTCACAGCTAATATGGTCTCATAGCCAACATGGTCTCACAGCGAACATGGTCTCACAGCTAACATGGTCTCACAGCTAACATGGTCTCACAGCGAACATGGTCTCACAGCTAACATGGTCTCATAGCTAACATGGTCTCACAGCTAACATGGTCTCACAGCGAACATGGTCTCACAGCGAACATGGTCTCACAGCTAACATGGTCTCACAGCTAACATGGTCTCACTAACATGGTTTCACGGCTAACATGGTCTCACAGCTAACATGGTCTCATAGCTAACATGGTTTCACGGCTAACATGGTCTCACAGCTAACATGGTCTCATAGCTAACATGGTTTCACGGCTAACATGGTCTCACAGCTAACATGGTCTCATAGCTAACATGGTTTCACGGCTAACATGGTCTCATAGCTAACATGGTCTCATAGCTAACACGGTCTCATAGCGAACCTGTTATGTATCCAATCTTCAAGGAGAATAGATTAAAAGGGAAGCGTGTAGCTCTCGTAGTCGATAAACTGTATATTGACAACCAAATGTTCCGAGACACAGACTGCTCACTCCATGGCTATTCTAAAAATTACAAAGTTCTTATAGAGGAGTCGAATAATGGGAACGCCAAATAGTAGCCATGGTAGGGAATGCAATAATAATTTACAAAAATAGATAGAAAAGCAATAAAATGAGACAATGGTTAAATGAACTATAACTACACTATACCATTCAAGATAGGGCATGTTTTAAAATAATGATTTAAATGTCCATGTATTGTATTTTGTAAAGGGATAAGACGGCATTAGCAGAAAGGATAACTAGTCAAATAATACTTCAAATATAACGAACTAGAACACAAAAGTACTCAATCAACATGGTGGAGATAAAGAAACACAGCAAACAGAAGACATAGAAGGCACAGTACATCGGTACTGTATTGTGATGAAAGGGGCGGTTTGTGTTTTTTGTGTTTGGAAAAGTGTGGTGTTAAGTGAGTGAGAAAGGAAACAGTTGCATATCCCAGAGTCTGTGAGCAGGGGTTGCGAGAGAGCTTTCAATTTTGTGCGGATGAGGGATACATTTTAAAATAAATTATACATCATTTATTTATTTATTTATTGTCCTGTCATGATGGAACGGTCCCCAAGCCTATACCCTAGACACCCACCTGAGCGACACATACACTAAAGTCCATATCTTTTTTATAGGTGCTTACTGTAAGTTGCCTATTTGCAGCCAAAACAGAAAGAGGAATGTGCATAGAGACCTACTAGAGCAGCACAGTCCCTTCAAGATTCTGAGCCTGCCTGGCAGGGTTGGTCCTACAAAGCCAGAGCCCCCTGATGGGAGAGCATAATATACAAGGAAATTCACAAAGCTGAATTTCCTTGTAGGTAGCCGGTGTGGCTCCCGGTGGGGTACCCCCACGCAGGTAGTGGCAGTGCTGGCAACACTAGCTGCAGTAACCCCATGGGAAGTGGGTCACACTCGGACAATCAGAGAGGGGGCATATTATTGTGACCCTGGTTGCACAAAATAATCAAAGGTCTGACTGCACAGAGACGCTTGGGAACATGGTCACAACGAGGGACCAGTGTGTGTGTGTGTGTGTTTCAGGGGAAGGTGGTGTAGCTGATCTCCATCACCTAGGACTTGACATTGGTGACATCTCCCAATTTTTGCCAATTTTGCTCAATCTTGCATGCTTTCTCAAACAGCTGTAACTGTATATGCATTCGTAAATCAAGTCCTTTCTTGAGTTGGTGCTCTGGGATGTAACAACAGTTGAGCATCTGAGCTTATAGTTGATTGTGGGAAAAGGGGTTGAGCGTGTGTGTGTGTGTGTGTGTGTGTGTGTGTGTGTGTGTGTGTGTGTGTGTGTGTTTGTGTGCGTGTGTATCCCACATCTGTTGCTAGGGGGTAAGGATGTTAGAGGCAATATAGGATGCATCACAATAATTGTTTGCTAAAATAATAATTGCTTGCAATGGCATACCTGGTTATAGGTAATAATCCTTTGATTGAACTGTCGACATTATTAGCCATATTAATTGTTAATGATGGAAATAAAGATATATATAGTAGCTATATATATATTTAATAGCTATATCTAAAGCACATTGAGGGGTGAGCATTGAAAATGCTTTTAGCGGTTTTTCTGCTTCTGTTCTGTGGTGTGGCACCGTGTGCTCTTTTCAAAGGATGGGTCCTGGCCTATCGGGGAGCCTAGGGATCCGGGGGGATGGGGGTGGCCTGCTGGTCACTGGGATGACAACCCAAATGGTGTAATAGTGGAGAACAATTGGAGGGTTACTTAGTTGCAATGCAAATATCATGGACACTCAATTACTATGGTACTTTTTAATGGTTTGGACACACCTACTCATTCAAGGGTTTTTCATTATTTTTACAATTGTCTACATTGTAGAATAGTGAAGCCATCAAAACTATGAAATAACACATATGGAATCATGTAATAACCAAAAAATGGTTAAACAAATCAAAATATATGTTAGATTTAAGATTTTTCAGCCATATTAATTGTTAATGATGGAAATTAAGATATATATAGATTTTTTTTAAAGCTATATATAATTCAAATTGAGGTGAGAGCATTGGAAATGCTTTTAACGGTTGCCTTGATGACAGCTTTGCACACTCAACCAGCTTCATGAGGTAGTCACCTGGAATGCATTTTAATTAACAGGTGTGTCTTGTTAAAAGTCAATTTGTGGAATTTCTTTCCTTCTTAATGCATTTTAGCCAATCAGTTGTGTTGTGACAAGGTAGGGATGGTATACAGAAGATAACCCTATTTGGTAAAAGACCAAGTCCATATTATGGCAAGAACAGCTCAAATAAGCAAAGAGAAAAGACAGTCCATCACTACTTTAAGACATGAAGGTCAGTCAATCAGAACAATTTCAAGAACTTTGAACGTTTCTTCAAGCGCAATTGCAAAAACCATCAAGCGCTGTGATGAAACTGGCTCTCATGAGGACCGGCAAGAAGGAAGACCAAGAGCTACCTCTGCTGCAGAGGATGAGTTCATTAGAGTTACCAGCCTCAGAAATTGCAGCCCAAATAAATGTAGAAAATAGTAAAAGTAAAGAAAAACTTTTGACAGGTACTGTATATACTTGCAAAACATTATATGGGGGATTGGAAGTGATGCAGACAATTACATTGATGGAAGCTACAATCTATCTACAATTTTAAAGCTGATCTACCTGCGAAACATGGTCTCACAGCTAACGTGGTCTCATAGCTAACATGGTCTCAGAGTTAACGTGGTCTCATAGCTAGCCAAGAACCCCAAATACGGTGAATATGAATATTTCCACTAAACCCAGCAGCAGGATGGATGTTGTATCTTAAGGACAAAACCTCACCGACAAATGGTTAAAAGTAGCAGATGGAAGTCATATTGCCTCCGACCACATAACATCTGCTGCTATTTTCGGTTCATTTCCAGTCTATTCTACATGTTAAATCGCCACCATTCCTCGACACACAGAAGGTGATCTACTGCGCATAGCTAATGTTGGTTATGGTGTGTCTTGTCCATTACATCTTATCGGCTTCCTCTGTCACCCTCACAGACAGCTCTTAGCCTATAAAAATATATGGGGGGCTTTAGCCTGCTGAACTAGCTCATTAGTAAGACATTAAAAAGCTGTTAACATGGTAGATAGTGTTGGGTCTTAAGTGGCCATAAGAGCTTTCTAAGCTCTAAGCCTTTCACATGCATGCATGCAGCACCAGCAACCTGGCACCCTATTCCCTATATTTTATGCTGCTTTTGACCAGGGTCCATTTGGGTAACAAAAAATGTTTGGCTAGTTCACGCAAACAAGACAACATCCATTTCTGGCTATACTCTGACCTTCTCTGTTGTTGATGTGCGACAGCTAGCTACCTAGATAACTTTGCTACAGTGTGGTATTTTATTGATTTCTTGACATAAACACACTTTAAAGCAACCAGGCATGTCAAGTGTGTTGATTGTACTAACAACTATTTTACTTAAGGTTAATTGATGGAACTATCAATGCTAATGTTGGATGCTAATGTTAGCAAGCTAATGTGCTAAAATAGATACTAGGTGGGAGATGGGGATATAGGGCCCTGGTCAAAAGTTGTGCACTACAGTACATAGGGAATAGGGTGCCATATGGGACCCCTTCCGTGGCTGGTTATTGGAGTAGAATATTGACAACAAACCTTCTCCTCGACCATTCCTTTAACACACAGTAATCACCAACTACCTATTATCAGGTGATTATGTAAATACAGGACATGATAAGGAGACAATAAAAACAAGTGCTTTAGACAGCTCTGCATTTAGCTCCTTCTAAGTTCACTCCCATAAATAACACCTGACCTAGTGATACCTACCTCCACCACCAAACAAGACATGATCAAACCTAGCTGCTGGATTATAGGGCTGTCACATGCTACACTAGATAAACCACTCATCACATTTAATTAGGATCATTCTCTGACTGCAGAGAGTAGAGACCCCAAAGTGGAGGATCCAAGAGGAGCGTGTGTGTGTGTATGTGAGTGTGTGAAACGCAGAGAAAGAGAGAGTTCTGCAGTTAGTGTGGTAATATCTAGGCTAACTCCCAAGGAGACACACATACTGCATTTTATATTTCAAAGGAAATTACATCATAGTACAGTGCAGGAGAAGTCAAACTTGTTTTCTCTCTGGGCTTGTCAGAAGAAGCATCTTGAACAGATACAATCTAGTTCTTCAGAGTTCTTCGTTCGGGTGGTTTCTCTCATGGTATAAGTTTTCTGAAGTTCGGTAGCAGTCTATAAAACACTGATACAGTAAAGGGTGATATGCATGACTAGCACCACTAAATCTCCAGTGTCTATGAGAGTTTGGCTGCACAGCTAGCTAGCTGCATTGCTAACCTTTGCTACGACATAAACAAACCTTTCAGCAAAAACCTTTGTTAACTCTCTTTGTTAACTCTTAACATCAATAGGATTTGCTACTAGTAACTAAGCAGAGAAGGCAAATTAATGTAACGACCCTTCCCTAGTTATGACCTAGAGACGGGAGAGGGAGTATACGGAACAGTACCCCCTCCCCGACGCGCGGCTCCAGCCACAGGACGGCGTCAAAGGCGGCGAACTCGGGGATCAGGAGCGGACCAGTCACCCCTGCTGATGCGCGGGAACCTATCACACCAGCTGAGGCGCAGGAACCTATCACACCAGCTGAGGCGCGGGAACCTATCACACCAGCTGAGGCGCGGGAACCTATCACACCAGCTGAGGCGCAGGAACCTATCACACCAGCTGAGGCGCGGGAACCTATCACACCAGCTGAGGCACGGGAACCTATCACACCAGCTGAGGCACGGGAACCTGTCGAGTCAACTGGGGCATGGGAACCTGATAGACCGGCTGAGGCAGAGGAGCCTGGCGATCCGGCTGAGGCATGAAAGCCTGACGAGCTAGTGGAAGCAGGGGAACCTGGCGATCCGGCTGAGGCATGAGAACCTGACGAGCCAGTGGAAGCAGGGGAACCTGGCGATCCGGCAGAGGCATGAAAGCCTGACGAGCCAGTGGAAGCAGGGGAACCTGGCGATCCGGCAGAGGCATGAAAGCCCGACAAGCTGGCTGAGGCAGGGGAGCCTGGCGATCCGGCAATGGCATGAAAGCCTGATGAGCCGGCTGAGCCAGCAATACTTATGTAAGAATGCTGTTCATTGACTACAGCTCAGCATTCAACACCATAGCACCAAAGTACCCTCCAAGCTCACCATTAAGCTTGAGACCCTGAGTCTCAACCCCGCCCTGTGCAATTGAGTCCTGGACTTCCTGACGGGCTGCCCCCAGGTTGCAAACTCGTCCCCCTGTATGAGAGTCGTACCAGCGCCCACTTTTCTTAAATATAAAGATACCGAAACCGTACCGTGGCCCACAAACTGTGATACATACCGAACCGTGGGCCCACTGTACCGGTGCATCCTTACTGCCTACATACAGACTTGAAATCATTGGCCACTTTAATAAATGGAACACTAGTCACTTTAATAATGCTACTTTAATAAGGTTTACATATCTTGCATTACTCATCTCATATGTATATACTGTATTCTATACTATCTATTGCATCTTAGCCTATGCTGCTCTGACATTGCTAATCCATATATTTATATGTTCTTATTCCAATCCTTACTTAGATTTGTGTGTATTAAGTATTTGTTGTTGAATTGTTAGATATTACTTGTTAGATATTGCTGCACTGTTGGAACTAGAAGCACAAGGATTTCGCTACACTCATAATAACATCTGCTAACCATGAGTACATGACCAATACAATTTGATTTTAAATAAATGTTTTGCCTCATCAATATACACACAATGCCCCATAATGATAAAGTAAAAACAGGTTTTTAGAAATGTTTGCAAATGTATTAAAAATGTGAAACAGAAATAACTTATTTACATAAGTATTCAGACCCTTTGCTATGAGACTCGAAATTGAGCTCAGGTGCATCCTGTTTCCATTGATCATCCTTCAGATGTTTCTACAACTTGATTGGAGTCCACCTGTGGTAAATTCAATTGATTGGACATGATTTGGAAAGGCACACACCTGTCTATATAAGGTCCCAAAGTTGACAGTGCATGTCAGAGCAAAAACCAAGCCATGAGGTTGAAGGAATTGGCCGTAGAGCTCTGAGACAGGGTTGTGTCAAGGCACAGATCTGTGGAAAGGTACCAAAAAATTTGGGAACACAGTGGCCTCCATCATTCTTAAATGGAAGAAGTTTGGAACCACCAATGCTCTTCTTAGAGCTGGCCGCCTGGCCAAACTGAGGAATCGGGTGAGAAGGGCCTTGGTCAGGGACATGACTAAGAACCCGATGGTCACTCTGACAGAGTTCCTCTGTGGGGATTGGAGAACCTTCCAGAAGGACAACCATCTCTGCTGCATCCACCAATCAGGCCTTTATGGTAGAGTGGCCAGACGGAAGCCACTCAGTAAAAAACACATGACAGCAGTTTTCCAAAAGGCACCTAAAGGACTCAGACCATGAGAAACACGATTTTCTGGTCTCATGAAACCAAGATTGAACTCTTCTGCCTGAATACCAAGCATCACGTCTGGAAGAAACCTGGAGCAAATTTTTTTAAACCTGGAGCAAATTCCTAAAAACCTGTTTTCACTTTGTCATTATGGGGTATTATGTTTAGATTGCTGAGGCAAACAATTTATTTAATACATTTTAGAATAAGGCTGTAACGTAACAAAATGTGGAAAAGTCAAGGGGTCTGAATACTTTCTGAAGGCACTGTATATATGCACACATATGTGCACACTAGAGTCCTGTGTGGCTCAGTTGATAGAGCATGGTGCTTGCAATGCCAGAGTTGTGGGTTTGATTCCCACCAGTATAAAAAAAGTCTGCTAAATGACCTAAATGTAAATATAATTTCTCTTCCAAGTGAGCTAGCTTTGGAGCCATCGAAAACGTGAAGGGCTCTGGTTCATAAGGCCGCGGGTCCGAAGACCAGTATGGACAAGCTCCCTCTCCATTTCATAACGGTAGCTAGGAGGTAAAGTAGATCAGGTACATATGTCTGCTGTCACTTCACAGCTTTGGCTGTTTCTCCCTGAGAGAAGTTTTGACAGAGTCACTTCCTATCAGAAACACACAAAAACAGGTAGAACAACAGCCATGATAAACCTCTAGATTGTTAAGCAGAACACGCTTAGTATGCCTTCATATAGGATTATCAGCGTTTCCACTCCGTCAACTAACAGCTATGAGGAGATGAGCTTCCCTTTCCCATCAGCCACCTGTCAGTCACCAGGAAATAATCATTAAAACCTAATGAACCGCTCCACCACACCACTGTACCGCTGACATGGAGGGTGTGTGTGTATGGTTGGGTGTGTTTGTGTGTCTCCCTGTGATCTGACAGTAGGAATGCGCCACTGTGGCCCTGAGGCAGAGAACACTCCGTTCAGTTGGATTTAACACGGATGACTGGCTGGCTGATCAGCAGGTAAATTTCAGGTGTGTGAGAAGATTAAGTGGCGTATCATCCAGGAGCTAAAGGACATTTAGCCTGCTGGTACTGGCACCCATTTCCTGATTGGTAGTCACGTGACCCCATGGTGTGAGCAGCTGAGTCAGAGGACAAAATATCACTGGATCATTGCTTCCCAAATGGAACCATATTCCCTACATAGTGCACTACTTTTGACCAGTACCCTATAGGGCTCTGGTCAAAAGTAGAGCACTATATAGGAAATAGGGTGCCATTTGGGATGCACAGATGTTTTAGTGGTTTGGTGGTTTTACATGAATCAGAACACTTACAGTCTCTCTCTCTCCGAGTTCCTCCCTATTTCCTCTCTCCCCTGCTCTTTGTCTAATCTGATTATATGTGTGAGAACTCAAGCCCCTTCATTCCAGTTCAATTCGCTTTCTGGTACATCTGGAGGTAGGAACCCTGGGGTTGGAGGTGTGTGTGAGCCCTGGGGTTCCAAGGACAACTGTCAGGAGAGAGAGGCCTGTGAACTCAAGGTAATGAAGGCAGCTCAGCCTGTAAACAGCATGGGAGGATGTCACTGGAATACATTACAATACATAACTGTCTCCACAGGCCAGAGGGCTCGGGCTCTCTCTCTCACACATGCACACACACACCTGGCTGTGTACAGACTGAATCTGCCACAGGGTTACATTAGCTAAAACGACAGCAGGAAGACACAGGAAAGGTGTGTGTCTTACTGTAGACCTGCTGCCAGAGTGAACACTGGATCACCAACAGGGCTGAGTAGAAATATTCACACAGTGACTTTCTAGACTGGCTGGGTGAAACTGCTATGAACCAGGTGGAGAGGAGACTACCCTTATAGACATCTGTTAAGAGGGAAGTGTATTCACTGACATCCGTACACATACCTACCAGGGTGCTTTAGTTGGAGTTATTTCTTGTTTTCATTGTGAGTTCAGCAACCTCTCTCATTTCCATACCCTCCTTCCCCCCTTCCTGCTTTTCCTTCCCTCCCTGCCTACCTAATTGTCCCTCTGCTTTCTCCCTAGCAAACACTTGTCTGGGATCTGAGGTGAAAATGTATATTTTCACATTTGTGAAAACGGAGCTCAGAGAGAGTCAGGGAGTCGGCACTTTGAGGAAGAGCGGGAACCGGGGAAGGAGGGTGTGACAGAGTGAGAGAGAAGGAAAGCTCAGACAGGAATGCGATTGTTTTCAGGTCAGTGAGTCTGTGAGTTGACAGAGCGAGAGAGAGCGAGAGAGCGCTGCTAGGAAGTTAAACAGGGACAGAAGCCCTCATCATACAGACACTTAAAACTCTCCTACTGTTGATAGTTGAGGACAGTACCATGCCAAACAGAGCAAAGACACTAGAACATTCAGTTTATGTGCTGAGGTGATACAGTACCAAACAGAGCGGAGACACTTAGGATGTTAAACTATCAGCTCCTTCTCTACATTCCAGTGCTGGGTTCAGACTGAGCACATGATGTCTGCATTATGATGTCTGCATTTATTTCCCAGTCAAGATGGCTTTCTCTTCCAGCCTGCATGGGCCTTAATATGGAAATCCCCCTGCCGACTGAGACCCTCACCCCTCCTGTCCTTACCCCTCCTCCCCAATTTCCCCCATCGTTCCTCTCCTGAATGACAGTACCTTGGAGAGATCTCTGAAGTTGCCCGGCAGGGTGAGGTCCAGCTCCTCTGACTCATAGTTGGTGAGAACCCAGGGAAACACTGGGTACTGGTTCAGATCATTGTAGGTCCTCCCTACAGACCGACAGACAGACAGAGAGAGAGATAGACAGAGATCTGTTAGAGAAGTTCTGTGAGCGGAAAGAGGAGGGGATGAGGTGGGGCGGGGGAGGATGTATGAGGGGAGAACTGCAGGGCGCATGGGGAGAACTGCGGGGTACACATGAGGCTTAGGTTACTTTGGGGACCCAGCATGCAACATTCCAGTAGAGCATTCCATCAGACTCCTCTCAGGCCAGCTTCCTGTTTCTGACAGACTAACTTCCTGTCTGGGAGGGTGACACCACCGCTAAAATGGTCCTCACTCTGCTCTCTGTGGGGAGGCATTAGTATGGGAGCAGTGTGTGTGTGTGTGTGTGTGTGTGTTTGCCTCTGACCCTATTACGGGGGCTGAGTCACTGGCTTACTAGTGCTCTCCCATGCCGTCCCTAAGAGGGGTGCATCAGGTCGTGCCAGGCTTTTTTCGCTAAACTGGAATTGAGGAGGTTGAGTCACTGACTTTATCTTCTTGTTCGGTCTTGCGCCCCCCTCGGGCTCGTGTGGTGGGGGAGATCTTCGTGGGCTATACTTTGCCTTGTCTCAGGGAAGTAGCAGTGCGTGGGTAAAATCATCGCCAAGCCAGGGAAAAAATGCCATATTACAACCTATGTGCTGTGATAATTGCATTGTTTGCTCTATAACCTGTTAGTTCGAATGCCTTGACACTGTGATATATAAGCCTAAAGGCAGAGACAATAAAAATACACAGTGGCAGAATAAATTCATCACAAAACCAGAGAGCAACATCTGTCCGACATTTTCGGACTACTAAACAACTATTGATGTAGAACACTGGAAAGTTAGCGCAAAGTCGCAAAGAAAACAGGAGCTGCCTCCACTATTTCAGCACATCATCAAAACACATATGCTTAGTCTCAGCTCGCTGGTCACCATAGCAGCACCCACCTGTAGCACGCACTCCAGCAGGTATATCTCTCTGGTCACCCCCAAAACCAATTCCTTCTTTGGCCGCCTCTCCTTCCAGTTCTCTGCTGCCAATGACTGGAACAAACTACAAAAATCTCTAAAACTGGAAACACTTATCTCCCTCACTAGCTTTTAGCACCAGCTGTCAGAGCAGCTCACAGATTACTGCACCTGTACATAGCCCATCTATAATTTAGCCCAAACAACTACCTCTTCCCCTACTGTATTTATTTATTTATTTAGCTCCTTTGCACCCCATTATTTCTATTTCTACTTTGCACATTCTTCCACTGCAAATCTACCTTTCCAGTGTTTTACTTGCTATATTGTATTTACTTTGCCACCATGGCCTTTTTTTTGCCTTTACCTCCCTTATCTCACCTCATTTGCTCACATTGTATATAGACTTATTTTTCTATTGTATTATTGACTGTATGTTTGTTTTACTCCATGTGTAACTCTGTGTTGTTGTATGTGTCGAACTGCTTTGCTTTATCTTGGCCAGGTCGCAATTGTAAATGAGAACTTGTTCTCAACCTACCTGGTTAAATAAAGGTGAAATAAAACATTTAAAAAAGAATACAGTGATAACTAAAAGGTCCAATCAACCTAAGCAAAATATAATGTGTATGTCCATGGTACTGATTTGTGTGTGTGTGTGTGTGTGTGTGTGTGTGTGTGTGTGTGTGTGTGTGTGTGTGTGTGTGTGTGTGTGTGTGTGTGTGCATGAGTGTATGAGTGTGTTGACTCACCCTACTTGTAGAAAAACGCCAATGCCATCCTCCTCTCTTTCATGTTTCTGAAATGGTCTATGACGCTGTCATACAGTACACGCTTTTAGTTTTTGTTGTCCTAGACTATTTGGCTAATGCTTGCTAGCTAGCCTAACTTCCTTTCATGGGCAACGATTAACCAGCTAGTTAACATTAGCCTTCTACATCTAGCTACATATTGAACTTCCATCCTCCCAGGCCAGGGGCACAATGTATGAATTTGTGGTTGAGTCAGAATCGCCATTATAATCATTGGCCAGTATGGAGAATTAAGTAAAACCAAGTCCAAATCCCCATCTCCGTTCATGGCTAATTTAAGAAAGGGCCCATTTTTGCTAGCTATCTAGCCACTGGAGGACAATAACACGATGAGATGCAACAATTACATATTTTTCTGTCAATGACTTTTGGCTGTATGTAATGTGATTGGTGTGAAGCCAAATCCAAACTGGCTTCCCTTGACACTTTTTTTTGGTGCGCCAGGACCATTCACAGTTGAGCTCACTCAGTTTAGCTCAAAGGTGATTGGCTATTTTTATCAAGGAAGGCCAAATCCTTGGTGGCTTCCCTTGCATTCAATGCTTCTGGCGGCAACAATATCCTACTCTTTTTGACCAGACCATCTATCAGATAGATGGGCTACACATACAGAGACAGAGAGGCGCTGAGAGACGATATATCAATTATTATATATTTATTTGGTCAATTCATGGATGCCTAGCTTCCCTTGGCATATCCTGCCTGGTTGGCCATGTCAGGGGGTATCGTCGGACGGGGCACACAGTGTTCCCCGACCCCCACTGTCTCAGTCACCAGTAGCTATGCTGAAATAGTCTATGTACCGGGGGGCTAGGGTCAGTCTGTCCTATCTGGGGTAATTCTCCTGTCTTATCTGGTGTACTGTGTGATCTTAAGTATGCTCCCTCTAATTCTCCCATCTCTCTCTCTCCCCTCCCGGAGGACCTGTGCCTTAAGACCATGCTTCAGTACTACCTGGCCTGGCAACTCCTGGCTCTGCCTGTCTCCAGTCCACCTGGTCGTGCTGCTGATCCAGTTTCTGCTGTTCTGCCTGCGGCTATGGAACCCTGACCTGTTCACCGGACCTGCTACCTTATCCTGAACCTACTGTTTCGACCCCCTCTATCCCTCTATCTACCACACCTGCTGTCTCGACCTGAATGCTCGGCTATGAAAAGCCCACTGACATTTACTCCTGAGGTGCTGACCTGTTGCACCTTCTATAACCAATGTGATTATTATTTGACCCTGTTGGTCATCCATCAACATTTGAACATCTTGAAGAACAATCTAGCCTTAATGGCCATGTACTCTTATAATTTCCACCAGCACAGCCAGAAGAGGACTGGACAGCCTCTCAGATCCTCTCTAGGTTTCTTCCTAGGTTCATGCCTTTCTAGGGAGTTTTTCCTAGCCACCGTGCTCTTTGGGGTTTTAGTCTGGGTTTCTGTACAGCACTTTGTGACATCCACTGATGTAATAAGGGCATTATAAATCAATGGGATTGATGATTGATTGACTGTGTGTCTGTGTGTTGGTGTGCTCTTCCTTTCTCTGCATGATCCTGATGAGTATATTAGGCCAGTCTGGTGTTGGGGTTCAACGTTTCTTGTACAGAAGGAAACCAAAAGAAACGGGGAGGGACCTACCTGAATTTGACCAATAGAAACTCTCGTTTTGCTCGGTTTGCTTCTGTTTGTTTTGCGCCGAAAGAGATGGCCGCCTCGCTTCGCGTTCCTAGGAAACTATGCAGTTTTTTGTTTTTTTACGTGTTATTTCTTACACTAGTACCCCAGGTCATCTTAGGTTTCATTACATACAGCCGAGAAGAACTACTGAATATAAGATCAGCGTCAACTCACCATCAGTACGACCAAGAATATGTTTTTCGCGATGCGGATCCTGTGTTCTGCCTTACAACCAGTGTAACCGAGTGGATCACATGCAGCGACCAAAAAAAAAACGACTCAGAAAAAGAGGGAAACGAAGCGGTCTTCTGGTCAGACTCCGGAGACGGGCACATCGTGCACCACTCCCTAGCATTCTTCTTGCCAATGTCCAGTCTCTTGACAACAAGGTTGATGAAATCCGAGCAAGGGTAGCATTCCAGAGGGACATCAGAGACTGTAACGTTCTCTGCTTCACGGAAACATGGCTAACTGGAGAGACGCAATCCGAAGCGGTGCAGCCAGCGGGTTTCTCCACGCATCGCGCCGACAGAAACAAACATCTTTCTGGTAAGAAGTCGGGCGGGGGCGTATGCCTTATGGCCAACGTGACATGGTGTGATGAAAGAAACATACAGGAACTCAAATCCTTCTGTTCACCTGATTTAGAATTCCTCACAATCAAATGTAGACCGCATTATCTACCAAGAGAATTCTCTTCGATTATAATCACAGCCGTATATATCCCCCCAAGCAGACACATCGATGGCTCTGAACGAACTTTATTTAACTCTCTGCAAACTGGAAACGATTTATCCGGAGGCTGCATTCATTGTAGCTGGGGATTTTAACAAGGCTAATCTGAAAACAAGACTCCCTAAATTTTATCAGCATATCGATTGCGCAACCAGGGGTGGAAAGACCCTGGATCATTGTTACTCTAACTTCCGCGACGCATATAAGGCCCTGCCCCGCCCCCTTTCGGAAAAGCTGACCACGACTCCATTTTGTTGATCCCTGCCTACAGACAGAAACTAAAACAAGAAGCTCCCACGCTGAGGTCTGTCCAACGCTGGTCCGACCAAGCTGACTCCACACTCCAAGACTGCTTCCATCACGTGGACTGGGAGATGTTTCGTATTGCGTCAGACAACAACATTGACGAATACGCTGATACGGTGTGCGAGTTCATTAGAATGTGCGTTGAAGATGTCGTTCCCATAGCAACGATTAAAACATTCTCTAACCAGAAACCGTGGATTGATGGCAGCATTCGTGTGAAACTGAAGGCACGAACCACTGCTTTTAATCAGGGCAAGGTGTCTGGTAACATGACTGAATACAAACGGTGCAGCTATTCCCTCCGCAAGGCTATCAAACAAGCTAAGCGCCAGTACAGAGACAAAGTAGAATCTCAATTCAACGGCTCAGACACAAGAGGCATGTGGCAGGGTCTACAGTCAATCACGGACTACAGGAAGAAACCCAGCCCAGTCACGGACCAGGATGTCTTGCTCCCAGGCAGACTAAATAACTTTTTGCCCGCTTTGAGGACAATACAGTGCCACTGACACGGCCTGCAACGGAAACATGCGGTCTCTCCTTCACTGCAGCCGAAGTGAGTAAGACATTGAAACGTGTTAACCCTCGCAAGGCTGCAGGCCCAGACGGCATCCCCAGCCGCGCCCTCAGAGCATGCGCAGACCAGCTGGCCGGTGTGTTTACGGACATATTCAATCAATCCCTATACCAGTCTGCTGTTCCCACATGCTTCAAGAGGGCCACCATTGTTCCTGTTCCCAAGAAAGCTAAGGTAACTGAGCTAAACGACTACCGCCCCGTAGCACTCACATCCGTCATCATGAAGTGCTTTGAGAGACTAGTCAAGGACCATATCACCTCCACCCTACCTGACACCCTTGACCCACTCCAATTTGCTTACCGCCCAAATAGGTCCACAGACGATGCAATCTCAACCACACTGCACACTGCCCTAACCCATCTGGACAAGAGGAATACCTATGTGAGAATGCTGTTCATCGACTACAGCTCGGCATTCAACACCATAGTACCCTCCAAGCTCGTCATCAAGCTCGAGACCCTGGGTCTCGACCCCGCCCTGTGCAACTGGGTACTGGACTTCCTGACGGGCCGCCCCCAGGTGGTGAGGGTAGGCAACAACATCTCCTCCCCGCTGATCCTCAACACTGGGGCCCCACAAGGGTGCGTTCTGAGCCCTCTCCTGTACTCCCTGTTCACCCACGACTGCGTGGCCATGCACGCCTCCAACTCAATCATCAAGTTTGCGGACGACACAACAGTGGTAGGCTTGATTACCAACAACGACGAGACGGCCTACAGGGAGGAGGTGAGGGCCCTCGGAGTGTGGTGTCAGGAAAATAACCTCACACTCAACGTCAACAAAACTAAGGAGATGATTGTGGACTTCAGGAAACAGCAGAGGGAACACCCCCATCCACATCGATGGAACAGTAGTGGAGAGGGTAGCAAGATTTAAGTTCCTCGGCATACACATCACAGACAAACTGAATTGGTCCACTCACACAGACAGCATCGTGAGGAAGGCGCAGCAGCGCCTCTTCAACCTCAGGAGGCTGAAGAAATTCGGCTTGTCACCAAAAGCACTCACAAACTTCTACAGATGCACAATCGAGAGCATCCTGGCGGGCTGTATCACCGCCTGGTATGGCAACTGCACCGCCCTCAACCGTAAGGCTCTCCAGAGGGTAGTGAGGTCTGCACAACGCATCACCGGGGGCAAACTACCTGCCCTCCAGGACACCTACACCACCCGATGCTACAGGAAGGCCATAAAGATCATCAAGGACATCAACCACCCGAGCCACTGCCTGTTCACCCCGCTGTCATCCAGAAGGCGAGGTCAGTACAGGTGCATCAAAGCTGGGACCGAGAGACTGAAAAACAGCTTCTATCTCAAGGCCATCAGACTGTTAAACAGCCACCACTAACATTGAGTGGCTACTGCCAACACACTGTCAATGACACTGACTCTATTCCAGCCACTTTAATCATGGGAATTGATGGGAAATGATGTAAATATATCACTAGCCACTTTAAACAATGCTACCTTATATAATGTTACTTACCCTACATTGTTCATCTCATATGCATACGTTGATACTGTACTCTATATCATCGACTGCATCCTTATGTAATACATGTATCACTAGCCACTTTAACTATGCCACTTGGTTTACATACTTATCTCATATGTATATACTGTACTCGATATCATCTACTGTATCTTGCCTATGCTGCTCTGTACCATCACTCATTCATATATCCTTATGTACATATTCTTTATCCCCTTACACTGTGTATAAGACAGTAGTTTTTTTGGAATTGTTAGTTAGATTACTTGTTCGTTATTACTGCATTGTCGGAACTAGAAGCACAAGCATTTCGCTACACTCGCATTAACATCTGCTAACCATGTGTATGTGACAAATAAAATTTGATTTGATTTGATTTGATTTGATTAAACGGTCTCCGTAATGAAAGCGTCCATGGTTAGGAGCAAAGGGTGTATGTGTGTGTGTGTGTAGTGTGTATGTGTACATGTAGTGTTTATATGTAGTGTGTGTAGCGTGTATGTGTAGTGTGTATATGTTGTGTTTATATGTAGTGTGTATGTAGTGTGTATATGTAGTGTGTGTATGTAGTGTGTGTGTACATGTAGTATGTGTATGTAGTGTGTGTAGGTAGTGTGTGTAGTGTGTGTATATGTAGTGTGTGTGTACTGTGTATATGTAGTCTGTGTAGTGTGAATATGTAGTATGTGTGTGTAGTGTGTATATGTATTGTGTATATGTACTGTGTATGTGTAGTGTGTATATGTAGTGTGTGCAGTGTGTATATGTAGTGTGTGCAGTGTGTATATGTAGTGTGTGCAGTGTGTATATGTAGTATGTGTAGTGTGTATATGTATTCTGCGTTATATATGTAATTACAGAGATATAGAACTGTTCTCCTGGTCACCGTGTTGTCATTGAACACGCCTGATGTGACACCACCAGGCTAACCTCCTGATTGGACAGCCGTTGGAGGTTACCATGGATACCTCAGTCATGGCGGTGCCCACATGCAGCTGTACTGAGGGTTGCCAGATGTGAGAGCTTAGTTTTCCTCTTCAGGAAAATGGTTTTGATGGTTTTCAGATGGAACCCTAACTCAGCCATGAGAACCACGAGGAGCTCCTCAACCGTCCAAGTCGCCACAAGTCCTCTCTAATTTCACACTGCTATGGACTGGTCCAATCAGAAGACACTGCTATGGGCTGTCCAATAAGTAAGCACTGTTATGGGCTGGTCCAATCAGAATACACTAATATGAGCTGGTCCAATCAGAGAACAGAACTATGGGTGTGATGGTGTGATATCAACAACTGATTATAGAGCAGTATTACACATTAGCAGAAAAGCCACAACAGCCAGTCAAACAGGAGACAGGAGACCACCATCAACCTCCCACTCTCCCAGCATCCTAGCCTCCCATCCTCCCACCCTCCCAGCATCCTTGCCTCCCATCCTCCCAGCCCCCTAGCCCCCCAACCTTCCAGCCCCCAGCTCCCAAGCCTCCCATCCTCTGAGCCCCCTAGCCTCCCAGACTCCTAGCCTCCCATCTCCCCATCCTCACTGCCCCTAGCCTCCCAGACCTCTAGCCTCCCAAACCCCTAGCCTCCCAACCTTCCATCCCCCAGCTCCCTAACCTCTCATCCTCTGATCCCTCTAGCCTTCCATCCTCCCAGCCCCCTAGACTCCCAACCTCGCAGCCCCCTAAACTCCCAGCCACCTAGCCTCCTATCCTCCCAACCCCCTAGCCTCTCTGCAATGTTCTGCTCTTTCACCAGACTACCAGCCTCCGATAGCTTCTCAAACTTCTAGCTTCCCTGCTCTACAATGTTCTGATCTGTCCCCAACCTCTTGGCTCTGTGTGCCCCTGGGGGCTACTCTTACTTCCTCTGACAGAAACATGTCATACCCAAATTATAATGTACTTGATTAGGACACAAAAGTTCCCACAGCAAATAAGATGGCTGCTGAGTGTTTGATGTACTTTAATGGAAGGGTGGTTCTCCTGCTGCTGTGATGTATAGATAGAATTAGAATTATTAGGGTTAGATCTGGGTGTTGTGAATGAGCTTAAGCCCGGACATTAGCTTGGAGAGATAACGGTGTGAGTAGATTTACCACGGTTGTAGCCTGTTCCTGTTCTGGGGTGATGGTGTAGGAGGGAGAGGGGGGTCCTGTGTGTGAGGGTGTATGGAGGAGACAGGGGTGAGGGTGTAAGAGTGTAGGGGCGGGATAGGGATTGTAGTGTGGTGTGGGTAGATGTTCCAGTGCTATTGTAGGGTGGTGGTGTAGGGAAAGACGGGTGAGGGGTGTGAGGTGGGTGCGAGGTTATAGGGAGGAGATGCGTTGTGGGTAGAGTTCCAGCCTGTTCTGAAGTGTCAGGATGATACCCACACACAACACACACTCTGACATGTCAGAATGTTAATAACAGTAGAATAGTGTTTAATTAGAAGAGCACTGGCTGCATGTTAACACCTTTTGCCCTCCCTTCCTCCTCCACCACCCCTCCTCCTCTTGCCTCCATCTCCCTCCTGTCTTCCACCCCAACTCCCCTGACACTTCCGGCAGCTTAGGTCATTACCACACATTTTTTATGAACTTCCACCATGTTTTTCTGTCTGCCGTACATCTAATTAGATGACAATAACATATCGAACTCACGCCACAGATAAATATAAATATGCATGAATCTGCAGCGAGCGAGGGATGTGACACCTCTCAGAGAGGAGTGGTGCGGCAGGCGCTCTCGTCTTCCAGTTAGTCACAGTTCAGAGGCGACAAAGAGGCACGCACGCACACGCACACACGCACGCACACGCACGCACGCACACACACACACACAACCACACACACAACCACACACACACCCACACACGCACACACACACACCCACACACGCACACACGCACACACACGCACACACACACACACACACCCCACACACGCACGCACACACACACACCCACACACGCACGCACACACACACACGCACACGCACGCACACACACACACACACACGCACACGCACACACGCACACACACACCTACGCACGCACGCACACACACACAACCCCTAATTATCCTGGAGGATGTGTGATCTGCAATAGTCTTGCTTCCTTTTTCCTTATTTTCTTGCTTCAAATAAGTCAGTCATATTCCTCCACATGAACAGTGAAGTAAGGCTACCAACATTACGAACAGTACTACTGCTTAGGAGTGAACTGAACACTGAAGAGAGCATCTGACTCCTTAAACAAAGACAACTTACCTGTAGGTCCTGGCTGGGGTGTTTTAACAGCCAGTCAACAACAACATACACTACATTCATCATGGTAGAATAATAGATGATGAGATTTTGGGTATGGAGAGAAGAGGTGATCGGCTCAATACAACAACATGGATCCATCCAAGATGAGGGGGAGAGGGCATAGGAGAGAGGGAGAAAGGGTGAGGAGGAAAAAGAGGAGAGAGGAGGAGACTGAGAAAGGAGAGAGGAGGAAAAAGGGTGGAGAAGGGATGCTGACCTGCGACGGTGTTGAGGAACATGAGGTACTCGAAGTTGGAGATCTCCCTCCTCTGCCAGCGCTGGGTCATGTTAGACGACTTGAAGAGCTGCCGGGGCGTCGCCATGGAGATACGCCTGCACAACAACAGAGGAAGAAACACCTTAGGCTGTGTCCAAAATGGAACCCTTTTCCCTATTTATTGCACTACTTTTGACCAGGAATCATTCATACCAATGAGGTTTAAGTAAGAGGTTCGTAAGTGTACTCAAGAAACCTAAGTGCACAACCAGACACACATAGACCAGCTAAAGACCAAAACTCCCAGACACGCATTCATTCAGTGAGAACTCAGAGCAGCACACACTGGCACCGCGTGACAGCTTCATCAGCATGTGAGACCTAAGCATTCTTCAGCCATGACCAAAGTGTCAGAGTCGTGCAGGCCTTGAAGTGACTTCAACTCAACACATGGGGAGAATCAAAAGTTGGATGGAGGCTGTTTCTAAAAGACCTAACACTACAATGGCTAACAATACTAGCTAACACTAGTCAATACCTAACATTAGCTCATAGCTAACACTAGCCGATAGCTAACACTAACTGAAAGCTAACGCTAACCAATCGCTAACACTAGCTGATAGCTAACACTAGCTAACAACAGAGAGCTAACACTAGCCAATCAACGGCTAACACTAGCTAACTGATTGCTAACAATAGATGTGTGTTTTGTGGTACTTAATGACAGGGTGTAGGTATGGTAAAGGGTCTGTCCTCAGTCTCCTTCTGTGTATTTTACTGTGCGGTCAGGAAGGCAGGCAGGCTGCAGCTCTGTGCTACAGAGACTTAACTCAGAGAATTAGATCAGTTCAGTCAGGGTCAATGACCACTCATTCCAATGATGGGAGCAATGGGATTCACTTCCTGTTGAACGCGGAACGAGGGAGAGCTCGGTTTGTTGTTTTGGAACGTTTGCTCTTTTGAAAGTGTATTAAAAGGTTTCTTAGTAACTAGCTACTTTTTGAGTTTGGTCCTGCAATGCAGTTGCATCAGTTGCTGGGACTGCTACTCTCAGTGATCCTGCCGACCAAGGCCGGGTCTAAGGACTTATTTGGCGTAACAGTTAGCCTAGCTGCTAGCTAGTGGGGTTTTCCTGACGGCTTGAATGCAGCCCACGATGCGGTTAGCCATTGTGGCTGGGACCACGGATTGTCCCGGGCTTGTAGCTGGCTAGAACCCTGCTGTTTATTGTTGTTTTCAATCTTCCCTGTGACTTATCCTGTCTGGAAATGTGAGGAGTAACAGCGTAACCTACGTTGCTACCATGACAAAGACCAAAGCCGGCGGGACTACCGTTGAGGACAGTGGTGTCTCTCTATCACAGGTGAAGGATCTTTAAAACAAACAAAAATAGTTCTACAAGCAGTTGTTACAACAACAGAAAATAGCTTTAAGTGTTTGTCCAAATACTGGTAGAGTCAACTAATTAAAGAAAGGACGACCTGACCAGAGATGTCCAAGACCTGAGGAACAGTTTGTAGTTCTCCCAGGGTCAGCTATGAGTTTAAATAGGAGAACGGCAAGATGACAGCAATCTGTAAATCATTGAGAGAGTACATCAGTTCTATATGTGAATCCATGATAACAATGACGGAGAAGTCAGATTATCTTGAGGGACAATCAAGGTGGAACAACATGGTTGTGGACGGAATTGCAGAATCTCCACATAAGACCTGGATGGAGTCTGAGAACAAAGTGGGGGAAATGATCTCGGAGAAACTGAAGATGCACCACAGGAAGGTTGAGGTGGAGCACGCCCACAGAGGTGACAGGCCCAGGTGACAGGCCCAAAGGCCCAGGTGACCCATCACCCAGGTGACCCAGGTGACAGGCCCAGGTGACAGGCCCAGGTGACAGGCCCAGGTGACAGGCCCAGGCCGGTAGTGGTGAAGTTCCTGAGGTTCAAGGACCAGGTAGCCCTTCTGGAAGGAGCAAAGAACTTGAGGGGAATGTATATCTTCCTCAACGAGGACAATCCTGAAGCTGAGCGCAGAAGAGGAAATCCCAGCCATGAAAGCTGTCAGAGAGCGGGGGGATATTGCTTACATCCGCTATGACAGGATCATTGTCAACCCCCCCCCAAAGCCTGGAAGGGATGGGAGAGCCACGCCTATGGGTTCATAGCAGCACACACACACACCAACTGATTAATGGACTGCTGAACGTATATCTTTTTTATCTTGATTGTTTTCTCTTTTCCATATTATCTCTATCTCTGATAAGCTACCCAGGAAAGGGCTCAAAATAGCCCATAGTAATATACTGTATGTAGCCTTAGAAATAAGGAAAATGAAATCAATAACTTGCTAACATCAGATAACATTTGTATATTAGCCATTTCTGAGACTCACATAGATAATTAATTTGATGACACAGCATATACAAGGCTATAACATCTGTAGAAGAGACAGAAATGCTAATGGGGGAGGTGTTGCTCTATATATTCAGAGCCATATCCCTCTAATTCATAGAGAAGATCTCATGTCAAGTGTTATTGAAGTGTTGTGGTTTCAGGTTCACTTGGCACATCTAAAGCCTTTTCTTTTGGGGTGTTGCTATAGGCCACCAAGTGCTGACAGTCAGTATCTAAATCATATCTGTGAAATGCTTGATAGTGTATGTGATGTAAACAGAGAGGTCTACTTTCTTGGGGACCTGAATATTGACTGGTTTTCAAGCTGTCCACTCAAGAGGACTCTTCTCACTGTAACCAGTGCCTGTAATCTGGTTCAGGTTATTAATCAACCTACCAGGGTGTTTACAAACACTACAGGAACAATATCATCCACATGTATTGATCATATTTCTACTAATATTGTAGAACTTTGTTCTAAAGCTTTAGCCGTACCTATTGGATGCAGTGATCACAATATAGTGGCTATATTCAGGAAAACCAAAGTTCCAAAAGCTGGGCATAAAATAGTGTATAAGAGATCATACAAAAGAACAAGCTGAGGAGACTAAATTACTTGGTGTTACCTTAGATTGTAAACTGTCATGGTCAGAACATATAGATTCAATGGTTGTAAAGAGGGGAAGAGGTCTTTCTGTAGTAAAGAGATGCTCTGCTTTTTTGACACCACACTCCAAAAAGTCCTGCAGGCTCTAGTTTTGTTTGTCGTGTGGTTGAGTGCTGCAAGGAAAGACCTAGTTAAGCTGAAGCTGGCCCAGATCAGAGCGGCACATCTTGCTCTTCATTGTAATCAGAGGGGTAATATAAATACTATGACTGACTGCATCACTTGTTCTTTTAATAAGAAACATTCATGTGTTGAAAAGTCTCAATTATTTGCATAATCAATTTATACACAGCTCTGACACACACAGACCCTTACCCCACCAGACATGCCACCAGGGGTCTTTTCACAGTCCCCAAATCCAGAACAAATTCAAAAAACCGTACACTATTATATAGAGCCATTATTGCATGGAACTCTGTTCCATCTCATATTGCTCAAATAAACAGCAAACCTGTTTTAAAAAAAACAGATAAAGCAACACCTCACTGCACAACGCCTCTCCTCTATTTGACCTAGATAGTTTGTGTATGTATTGGTATGTAGGCTACGCGTGCCTTTTTTAAATTGATGTAGTTCTGTCCTTAAGCTGTTCTTGTCTATTAATGTTCTGTATTATGTCATGTTTTGTGTGGACCTCTGAAACAGTACAAAAATGTCTCTGCTGTAGGCAGGGTCAGCTGCTGGCAGGGACAGTTCCACTCTCCACAACACAATGGAGGTAGATGGGGAGACTAACAATACACACCCTGCTAAATAATATGGACACAATGCACCCCATAATACTACTCTGGAGCCAGTATTGCAAAGGCCAAATACGAAACAAAATGTTTCATGAGCTAAACATTTAAGTGTGTGTGTGTGTGTGTTAGTTACCTGGCTTGTGGTAGGCCATAGCTGGTTCCCACTCCGACCCTGGGTAGACTGTAGACCACCTTCTTCACTGTTGCCTGGTCTGGGAAGTTAAACATCACTGACGCTGGGAGGAGAGACAACAAAACGTGATTAATAACCATTCTCAACACTATGTTAAAGTGGTTAAGAGAAGCAGTTTATTATATATCATCTTCAGAATGCAAACAGGACACATCTGAGACCAGAGTGTGGCTGTGTACAAAATGGCACACTATTCTCTATGTAGTGCACTATGGGCTCTAGTCCAAAGTAGTGTACTATATAGGAAATAGGGTGGCATTTGGGACGTAGTGAGTGTGTGTGATGCTTACTCCTGTTGGCCATGAAGACCTCCAGGCCAGTGTTCTGGAGCAGGTATCGCCTGGAGAAGACCGCTCTGATCTCACTGAACATCCACTTACCATGCAGACCCTCCGAGTACGCCAGGACCTGCAGAGAGGAGAGGAAAAGAGAGGAGGAAAGGAACAGGAGTGGAAAGAGACCAGACAAATGGTTTACATTGTGACAAACACAGGTTGTAGACTGTTGCAACTAGGTTGTAGACTTCCATTGTCTCTAAATATTCTATTTCCCAGATTCACCTCTGTCTTTAATATCTATTTCAGGTGGTCTGCAACACGCAACCAGGGTGTAAAAAAACAGGAAGAACAGGCCTCTGGGTTACACACATCAATACCAACACAAGAAGAGGAGAGACAGAGAGGAGAGGGGAGAGGAAAGGAGAGGATGGGGGTGAGCAAAAGAGAGAAGAGAGGGGGATGAGGAGAGAGGGATCATTAGTGTGCAGCACCTCTGGGACAGCAGGTCTACTGAGGGAGTTTAAGAGAGGCCTCCGTGACAGGTGAAAAAAATCCCCCTAACACACCTCCCGCTCTCCCTCCTTCCAACACTGTCTGAGCACTTGGTGCGGCCTAGTCTCCCCAGGTTACAATCACACACATTCCCATCCTATCAGTGTAGCTGGACACAGACAGAGACATGAGAACCACCTAGGGCGGGGTGCGAGAGAGAACAGGTGAAACACAACACACAGAGAGGGGATGTAGCTCGAGCCTGACTGACAGTCCAGGGGGGGAACTAGGGAGGGAGGCAGAGTGAGATGTTGGGCTGGGGATGTTAGGTCCAATGCTAATGCTCATTTAAAACAGTGACAAGCAGGAGTAGAGTAGGAGAGGACAGGAAGAGGAGAGGGTAGGAGAGGACAGGAAGAGGAGAGGGTAGGAGAGGACAGGAAGAGGAGAGGGCAGGAGAGGTGAGGGTAGGAGAGGACAGGAAGAGGAGAGGGTAGGAGAGGGGAGAAGAGGAGAGGGTAGGAGAGGACAGGAAGAGGAGAGGGTAGGAGAGTGGAGAAGAGGAGAGGAGTGATGCAGCGGTGCATTCATTTCTCCCTGGAATAGCTGTGGCTTGACCTCCCTGCCACATCAAAGTCTCTGGAGCTCAATTAGAAGTGGATTAGATGGAGAGAAGTGGAGTGAAGGGCAGAAGGTGGCAGGTTTTAGGGAGCGAGGGAGGGAGAGGTGGGGGGAGGGGTGGTGGCATCTCTGCTTCTCCTTCCTGTGCTGCCCCAGGTTGACAAATCAGCCACCCCAGGCTCTAACAGTTGTCATAGAGACAGACTGCCTGCTCAGCGAACATTTGTAGTAGGGAGCAGCTGAGGAGGAGGAGAGGAAAGATGGAGAGAGGGAGAGGTGGAGAGATGGGAGGAGATGGAGAAAGGGAGAGGTGGAGAGATGGGAAGAGATAGAAAAAGGGAGAGGTGGAGAGATGGGGAGATGGAGAAAGGGAGAGATGGGGGATGGAGAAAGGGAGAGGTGGAGAGATGGGAAGAGATAGAAAAAGGGAGAGGTGGAGAGATGGGGGAGATGGAGAAAGGGAGAGATGGGGGATGGAGAAAGGGAGAGGTGTAGAGATGGGGGAGATGGAGAAAGGGAGAGATGGGGGATGGAGAAAGGGAGAGGTGGGGAGATGGGGAGATGGAGAAAGGGAGAGGTGGAGAGATGGGGGAGATGGAGAAAGGGAGAGATGGGGGATGGAGAAAGGGAGAGGTGGAGAGATGGGGGAGATGGAGAAAGGGAGACTTGGAGAGATGGGGGAGATGGAGAAAGGGAGACTTGGAGAGATGGGGGAGATGGAGAAAGGGAGAGATGGGGGATAGAGAAAGGGAGAGGTAGAGAGATGGGGAGATGGAGAAGGGGAGAGATGGGGGATGGAGAAAGGGAGAGCTGGGGGAGATGGAGAGAAGGAGCGGTAGAGAGAGGGAAAGATAGATGAATGGAGAGATTGTGAACAGATCAGGATGAAGAAATATGAGGAAAATTAGGAAAATTACAAGAGAATACTATTATAATGCATGGCCTGATCAACCTTACATTAAAAACTACTGAAGAGGCTGTGTCTACATGGATGTATTACCCCTTCCTGGTTCCTCTTGTATGTTGCTATAACTGGGAACAGAGAGCATGCAGGCCAGGCCAGGCCACAGGGTTAAAGACAGACAGTGCAGGCCAGAGACCTCACCAGCAACAAAACACAGGCTAAAAAGCCTCCGCTTCAAACAGCCCACATCAAAACATTATGTCAGAACAACAAAGCCGTGACTTAAACCAACAAGCAGCGAGGGGCCCCTGCAGATTGGAGGCTTGACAAAGCCCAGAGAGAAAGGGGCCCCTGTAGACTGGAGGCTTGACAAAGCCCAGAGAGAGAAGCAGCTGTAAGAAATGCCATTTAATGAACCTGTTTGCTGAAGCTGTCAAAGGTGTCAGAGCTGACGAGCGCTGGGGACACAGCCAGCCGGCCAGCCAGCCAGTCAGCCAGGCCCCAGACAGTCTTGCCTGCCAGATGGAGACTTCGGCCCCAATCTAATCAGCCCACCACCACGAAGGATGACCAAGGAGGACCAGGCCCCTCCAGATCCACCCCTTCTCCCCCCTTGCCCAACCCACTACCCGCCTCATCACCTCCCCTGCTCTGCTCACATGCTGTCACACTACAGGGGGGTGGATGGGGAGGGGCTGGAGGCAGACAAGCCCAGCCTTTTGTTTCCATGCAAGCCCCCCCAGCCCCCCACCTCACACACATTAAGATCCCATGGTGCGTGTGTGCTGCTCTACTAGCTGGGTGGAGATCATACCTCTCCTATAATGACCATAATGCAATTGAACATTTCTGTCTTTTGTTTCCTGTCCTTGTGTGATGTGACAGAGGGCGGATAGCTGCACTGAGCCTGTGGAACATCACATCAGTGTGGAGAAATATTGTGACAGCTGAAATGAGGAGAGACATCGGTGACAGCAGTGCTTAGGCTGAAGGTCACATGGAATAACATACAGTAGAAAACATCACATAGACGTAGAAGTCCCAAGCAGCGGGCGGTCAAAGTTTTGTTCATTGGTCCTTTTAGCAATTATTCAGCATTTACCCGGTATTGTCCTACGCTGTGTCTGACGTTAACCCTGTACTGTCCAGCGTGATTGAACAGTACACATTTATATATTTATTTATTCGGGTCAATGTGACTGACATTAATAAGTGTGTGTGCGTGTGTGCGTGCGTGCGTGCTTGTGTGCGAGTGTGTCAGTCAGTTCTGCTGAGATGGGGCCATAATAAGATGATTGAGTCAGGCCCCAAGCCAGCATGACTGATACAGTTATAAAGGAGAGGGGAGCAGAGTGACAACCTGCTATCATAGTAGATCCCTGTGTTCTCCCCTCACACAGCTAATAGAGTGACAACCTGCTATCATAGTAGATCCTCTGTGTTCTCCCCTCACACAGCTAATAGGCTTCTAGTGGAAAGCCTCGACACTGCCGGATCCACAGCCCAGGAGATGAGAGAACAGATGAGGATGAGAGAGAGAGAGAAGGAGGGAGAGAGAGAGAAAAGGAGAGAGAGAGCGAGAGAAAGAAAGAGAGAGTGACAGAAGGAGAGAGAGAGAGAGAAGGAGAGCGAGAGAAAGGAGAGAGAGAGAGAGAGAGAAGGAGAGAGAGGGAGAGAGAGAAGGAGAAAGAGGGAGAGAGAGAAGGAGAGAGAGGGAGAGAGAGAGAGAGAAAGAAAGAAAGAAAGAAGGAGAAAGAGGGAGAGAGAGAGAGAGAAGGAGAGAGAGGGAGAGAGAGAGAGAGAGAGAGAGAGAGAGAGAGAGAGAGAGAGAGAGAGAGAGGGAGACAGAGAAGGGGAGAGAGGGAGAGAGAGAGAGAGAGAAGAGAGAAGGAGTGAGAGAAGGAGTGAGAGAAGGAGATAGAGAAGGAGAGAGAGAAGGAAAGAAGGAGAGAGAGGGAGAGAGAGAGAGAAGGAGAGGGAGCGAGAGAGAGATAGAGAGAAGGAGAGAGAGAGAGAGAGAGAGAAGGAGAGAGAGGGAGACAGAGAAGGAGAGAGAGGGAGAGAGAGAGAGAAAGAGAGAAGGAGCGAGAGAAGGAGAGTGAGAGAAGGAGAGAGAGAAGGAGAGAGAGAAGGAAAGAAGGAGAGAGCGAGAGAAAGGAGAGAGAGAGAATGAGAGAGAAGGAGAGAGAGAGAGAGAAAGGTGAGAGAGGGAGAGAGAGAATGACATAGAGGGAGAGAGAGAAGG